>NC_133358.1:31637904-31902904 GCF_030506205.2 Paramisgurnus dabryanus | reverse complement strand
GTGTATGATGTGAATTCACCTCAGGACAGAAACAGCCCGGCGTGCAGTTTTGATGGGTCACACAGGTCTCAGTAAGACCCAACAGATCACAGTGTTTCTCACACGGAGATCCACATTCAGAGAACAGGAAGGGTTCTTGACAGTCTGAAGACACACAGGGAACACTGGGTAACTAACGACAGATCATTAAAGGGGTCCTAGTGTGAAAATCTGACTTTTTCATGTTTAAGTGCTATAATTGGGTCCCCGGTGCTTCTATCAACTCACAAAATGTGAAAAAGATCAACCCAATAACTTTTGGTAAACCATTCTCTGCAAGCATATGAACTAATAGCTCATTGAAATTGGCCTCCCCCTGTGATGTCAGACGGGGATTTTATTATAATAATACTGCCCCTTAATCTGTACTATCCTACCATGGCACTGCCATTTAGGGCAGAGAGAGAGAGAGAGAGAGAGAGAGAGAGAGAGAGAGAGAGAGAAAAAAATTATTGACAGCAATTGAGTTTCAATTTTAACAAACCACCATTATGGTGATCAGTGTTTGCATTATCAGCTCATTTGCATTTTAAAGGACACACAAAAATGGCACATTTTTGCTCACACCAACAAAGTGGCAATTTCAACATGTCTGTGGGGTATTTTGAGCTAAAACTTCACATACGCACTCTGGGCACACAAGAGACTTATTTTACATCTTTAAAAATGCTCATAATATGACCCCTTAAAACTATACAATATTACTGCCTCCACAGACACTAAAATACTTTTGGATATTGATAAGCCGAACCAAACAGGCCCAAATTATTGGACACTACCACAATGGAAATACCATGACATTGTGTGAAATCCCTTACAGTTCAATTTAAATGCATGTTGCATGGACACCACTGGGAACTATTTCATATGCATATCACCTAAACACATGTTGCTATATTGTGTATATGCATTTTGTAGACACTTTTCCAAAATTAATTTAGGTTTTTAAGTGTGTATACATTTTGTATTATGTGCACTGTATATAAAGTACTATAGTATTTTGATGTGATGTTTTGGTACCATCATAGTAGTTTCTGTGAGTGAGTGAGTTTCACCTTGGCAGTTGTCAGGTGTGCAGGGTCGACTCTGCCTCTCAAGATCAGTGCAGTGCTGCCCACTGGTGGCCGAAACCAACGGTGCACGAAACCGCTGCTGATATTGAGATACACAAGAACACACAGACCACTCGCTCCATTCAGACATCACACAATCTGAGAGAAACAGAGAGAGAGTTACACATATCAAGCACAGTAAGGATGTACATGCAACATCATTTTAAATTGACTGTAGGTCTTGTGGCCATTTCCTTTATTTCAGATTACCTGGGCAGGGTCTCTTATAACACAACTGTGTCTCTTCTCTGTTGGTCTCGATCTCTGGAGGACACGCATGATCTCCGTCGTCTTCACACAAACACTGTCGATGTCTGGAGATCACACCGGCCCCACAGCTCCGAGAACAGTGAGACCACGATGACCATGGACACAAATCATCTACATAAACCACAAGTGATAGAAATCAATTAGGTGTTGTTCTCAGCTACAATAAACTACAGAGTGTAAAGTCCATACAGTAAAATATTACTTACCAAGACAAGGTCCAGTGCGACAATCCTGCGTGTCTCTCTCAGGTCCTGTGCAGTGTGTGCCATTGTTCCGGGGTGGGGGGTTGATACAGGCTCGGGTTCGAATCTGTTTACCCTTCCCACAGGTCACGGGACAGGCGGACCACAGAGACCACGGTGTCCATCCACCATTAACTAATAACAATGAGCAACATTTCATTAAAGATCATCAAATCAGAGATGATGTAAGAGTATTACAGTGGACTTAAATGCATTTTTTTTTATATTGCAAAAAACAAAATGGATAATTATGCTATCCAAAACACAACCCATACAAGCACCCCTACTGCCAACTCTATTTATCATTTAGTATATCATTTAATAAATAATTTCACTGTTTCTATGATTTATTTGAAAAAATGCAAAATGGCCCATATAAATAAACGGGAACTAATTTAAAAAAGCTAATCTTTGTAAATACAAAAGTAATATTTTTTTTACAGTGTATTCAAAAATCTTAGCATTTTACTGTGTTTTGTTATAAATATAATCTAATATATAATTTAATATTTATAATTATATACTTATAATATTTATTATAAATATATTTAAATATGTATTATAAAATATAAACTACATATATATATATATATATATATATATATATAGATAGATAGATAGATAGATAGATAGATAGATAGATAGATAGATACATTTTTACATAAAAAAATTGTAAATGCAAAAGTAATATTTTTTTTACAGTATATTAAAAAATCCTTGCATTTTACTGAGTTTTATTTTTAATTTTTTTAATTTTTACATTAAAAAAAATTGTAAATGCAAAAGTAATATTTTTTACAGTATATTAAAAAGTTTTATTATAAAATATAATCTATTACAAATAATATGTATTATAAAATATGTATTACATATTAATTATAATAACATATTTATTATAAAATATAAACTATTTCGTCATAAGCTGTGAACAATGAACAATTGTTAAAAGTGCTATATAAATAAAATTTAATAAAATATCTTATAGAATATTTTATATAATTTTAATTGCTAACGTTACAATTAAAACATTAATAAAAATACTTCTTCTATTAATTACTATGATAAATATAGCACACAAAATATATATTTAAATTTCCTGTAATCATTTCCTTTCTAAGATTTTTTTTGGCTGGAAATGACCATTTGACAAATAATAATAATAATGCTAGAGAAAGAGCGCACACACCTCGGCAGTCTATATCCTGACAGTATTCTCCTTCAGGAATACAGGTACTGAAACACAACAGTAACATTTTCAAACACATCATGTAATCAATATATAAAATCCACCTTAGTAAATCACATGATCTTTATGCATCTCACCATTGTTCACATTCCCCAGCTAACCAGGTATCTCCAACAGACAGCTCCTGGCCATCATGAACACACAGCGGAGGACACAATCCTGAGTCACATGGTTTGTGTTGGACTTCTTCAAACTGACAGTTAGCATCAACTCTCTCTGGTACCAAAGACCTAAAAAAACAAATAAAACAACTTTATTTATAGAAATACTGTGAAAGAGTTGATCCGAGGGGAGCTGTGTATCACACCTGAATCGTGTCCTTCGTCCAGGACCGCATGTGCTGCTGCACGACGCCCAGTTTGACCAGGTGCTCCACGTGCAGGCGCTTTCACCTGCGCAGGTGTGATTGGTACAGGTGAGCGTGCCATCTGCGCAGCTGCAGTTGTTACAGTCCACCTGATGGATGCTGCCTGCAGTCCAGCTCTGACCCAATGAGTCCAGACAGTCACACTGCCACAGCTGAACACAAACTCCATCCTGCAGTAATCGACCTGCACATACACACACACACACATTAATGTATGCTGGAGAGAGACGGTGTAAATTTTCAATAAAGAAATATGGGTCCATCTCTCTCTTACCGTATGGGCATCGACAGCCCGGCTGACATTCAGTGCTGCGCTGACAGTGAATCCCCTGCTGTAGATCTGAACAGCGCTGTGGACATTCATTAGCACACGACACAAAAACCAGACCAGGTGGACAGCCGTGATCATCTGTAATGTGTGCACAATATTATAACTAGTACTAGTATGAGTTAACTGTTATTCTAAAATATTAATAAACAATAAGAGATTGTACTAAACATTTCACTGGTATTGTGTATCTTGAATTGAAAAAGGAAACATTATGTGATGTGTTGTCATACCGCATGGTCTGGTATTACAGGGCTTGACCTGATTCTTCTCTCCTGAACAATTGTGACCTCCATTTTTGGGTGGAGGACTCGAGCAGGAACGGGTTCTGATGGATCGTCCTCCTCCACAAACTTTATCACAGAGAGACCAGGAGCTCCAGCGAGACCAACCTCCATCCACTAAACAAAACACAATACAATCATTACAAAGTGTGCAGGTGAATGGATCTCACTTGAAAGATTTTCCAGTACTTTTAAACTTTATTATTTATTACTTCACTTTTAAAACAATATTAATTAAGAAATATTTTGACCATACTGTGTTATATTCTTAATGAATAGACGCGTCTTGTGTCTTTATAAAAATATCTAAAACACAATAAATTTACCTGGAGCTAACTGAATGAGATATTAACTACATTTGTTTCAGGGATCTTAAATATAACTTGATTTTTATTGAACTGGTAGATATATTTTTTAAATGGTGGTGGCAAAATTCTTGTTTTATGTTAGAATATTTTTACAGTATAACAGCAAAATACATATGGGTAAATCCATGAAAATGTCAACCTTATTATGAAAAGTAACGTTTTTACTTAAAGTTTTTAACCATTCTGTTATTTCTCAGATGTCAATATTTTAAATATTTTTTGAAAATAAATTAATATTTAATGTTTTTTTGAAGAGCCGTCCCTTCTCAATTTTTAGGTATTATTGCTTTTGGTTTGTGCATTTTATTTCACAGAATTCCTGCATATCCATAATGCATGCATGTTACCCTCATCTAAAACATAAAACATGAGTATAGACTGATATTTTTTTCTGATTTTGTCTGAGAAATTATATACAGGTTTTGGCTGCAAATGTCCCATCCATAACAATGGAATGCTCAAATAGAAATTTTGAATACAATATACAGTACTTATTTTAAAAAGATATAATTTCCTAAAAGTCATAGGTTCTTAGGTTTACTTTATTTTATAGGAGAAGGGATATGTTGGCAGCCAAATAAATAGTCTATTAAAGCATATGCAATATTCACCACTGCACATTAGACAACTTGACAATTCTCTTCTCACCACGGCAGGCACGGATATTACAAAACCGGTTCTCCACGTTTCCCCCCAGGATGTCCTGACACCAGGTACCATTGACACCCGGAGCGATGAAGGTCCGAACACGCTGCTGTTGGCCCACCCCACAGGAGCGAGAACAGGGAGTCCAGTCGGCCCATTCGGTCCATGAACAGTTCCTATGAGCACAGCCCGGCCCCTGACACACACCACCATCTAACCACAAAAAAGTTTTACTGTTAGATCACAAGTAGATTAATTACTGTAAGTTAATCCTAAAAATGGTTCCTGAAGAATGTAAAATCAGTGTGATAAGTGAGGTAAGACGTACCGGGACACTGTGGCAGGTTACAGACTCGTTCCTGTCGGGTCGCTCCAGAGCAGAGTTCACGGACACACTCTCTCATACGGACCTTCAGAGCAGAAAAACGCGAATCACTGCAGGTCCTCGAGCATTGAGACCACGCTGTCCATTGAGAGAACCCAGTATCCTCATCTAATAGCAGACAGATGGACATCAGAAAGATTACAAGAATCAAATCAAACATTCAAATATAGCTACAAGCAAATACCGGGGTCAAGCCAAGAAGGGCGCAAAAGGAAATAAAGTTGAGTTTGGGAAAGCAATTTAAAACAAAGAAAAAAGTATGACTTTCCAAAGATATAACCAAAATAGCCAGTTTTCAAATCTCTGGCGGACAGAAAGTAGGTCTCAAAATTAAAAATGTCTGACCCAAAAATGGCAGAACGATTTATTATTGTTTAACTCAGTATGCCTCAAGGAATGTAACCAGATCTCTTTCATGATTTAAGACTTATATTTGCAGTAGATATAAGCAAAAATAGACATATTTCATATCTTGAGACCACTGGGTGGCGCTGTGACGAAACGGCGCATTTACCCTCAGGTCATGATCGTGATTACATATACCCAGTGTCGTGTCAATACTCGTAAGTTCATCAAAGATACAGCCTTAAATCTGTTTTGCGCACTCTACGTTAAATTCATTGATGCGGTATAAAAAAAACGGATTAGCAAATCAATGCCAATTTTATATATTTTGCTGTGAGTGCGTTTAGATGCTACAAACCAATTTTCATGCAAATATGGCAAAAACTGTAGGAGGTTCGTAAAAGGAGTTTTTTTTTTCAAATATTTCAAAATGGCCGAACAGCAAAAATGGCCGACCGAAAAACATTTATTAAGTAAGGGATAATGTAGAGGCAGCCGGTAGTTATTTCCCGGGGCTTATTTCCCGATAACTACCGGTTGTTCGTTCTTCTATCCACTGTTTAAATGTTTTGTTTTTTCCGTACATGTTAAAATGAATGTCAACATTTTCAATTCTTAATTGTGGTTGTCCAGTGTTTGTCACAAGATGGCGCCAAACAGTAATCTTTATTGATCTTTATTGGCGCGGAGCGATTTTACTCGTACAAGTAGTACCGGCTATGCGTTATTACTTTGGAGCGGTTATTATTTGAAAAGAACGAACCTGCAAATGTCTCAACTGACCAATCAGAATCAAGCATTCCAGAGAGCCGTGTAATAAGCAAAAATAACCGCTTTTCATATCTCTGTGATGACATTGAAGTCTTGTGTCAATATGCACACGTTCGGCGAAGATATAGCCTTAAATCTGTTTTTGCGCTCTAAGTCAGATTTTTTATGCAGTATACAAAATAGAAAAACGGATTAGCAAATCAACACAAATTTCATACATTTTTACTGTGAGTGCGTCTAGATGCTACAAACCAATTTTCGTGCAAATCGGGCAAAAACTTTAGGAGGTTCGTAAAAGTAATTTTTTATATTTAAAAATGGCTGACGCCAAAAATTGTTTGACTTGGTATGCGTGAAGGAATCTAACAAGACCACGATCATGATTTTAGACTTATATTGGTATTAGATATAAGCAAAAATTGAAAATGAAGTGTTGTGACAAAACGCCCACATTCGGTGAAGATACACCCTTAAATCTGTTTTTGTGCGCTCAATGTCAAATTTGTTACCGTGGTATACAGCAACGGATTGGCCCTTTTGCCCTGGGTGTCTCTAGATGCTGCATGCTGATTTTTTATGCAAATTCGAACTCTAGGAGCAGTTCGAAAAAGTAGTTTTTTTACTCAAAATGGCGGAAAAAATAAAATGACGAAAAATGTGATATGATGCAATCGAATCGTCAAAAAAATTAGTTATAAACAAAAACGTAACTTAAATTTGGACCATTGTTGGTGGTAGAGGGTTTGACATAGAGACTCCAAATTTGGTGTGTTAAAATTTCACACAGTCCTCTATATGTGTGCCAAATTTCATCATTTCCCTAAATACGCTTCTATGGGAAGCCATAGACGCAATGGCAGAAGAAAAAGTGGAAGAAGAAAACTCTGGGGGTAAAGCTAAAGAGAGTCATTACCTGGTAGAGACGGTTCCTCTGTTGGGACAAACACCACTGTATCAGAAGAAAAGACCCTGAATTACTAAATATAAACAGCAGTCTAGTAACAGAAGTATAATGAAGATAAAAAAACTATTCTTCATCATTTGTCTATTGTATATTGACCTGAACAGTCGGGTGTCTGACAGTACGCGGTGTCCAGCAGGGGCCCTTGACAGTCTCGTCCCCCGTGAGCTGGAGTCGGCTGATTACAGCTTCTGCTGCGACTCTTCTGACCTAAACCTCCACAGCTCAGTGAACAGGGACCCCAGGGGCCCCAGTGAGAAAGACCCCCATCACGGGGACACGGCACCAGAGAACAGTTCCACAGACCATGCTCACATGAGCTTTCAAAAACAGAAGTATGGTTATCAATAAAAAGATGTAATGAAAGACACACTGGAACATTAGATAAAGTAAATATAAATGTGTTACCAGGAGCTACACTCATGCATGATCTCTTCTCCAGACAGCAGCTCTGTTCCCAGTGTGATGTTCTGAAGGTCAGGGGTCACATCAGGTGTCATCGATACACTCTGTAAAGAGGACAGGAACTCGCTGTCCACCAAACATGGACATTCCTACAGACACACAGACACACAACAGTCAAGACAAACAAGTAACATGTACACTTTTATGTCTTTAAAGAAGTTTAATGTGAGCTCACATGAACGCAGGTTCCGTTGTGCTGATACGTGTTGGGCGGACAGCGGCAACCTTCATCACAGCCCTCTGAGTAACAACCCTCATGACCACTGACCTGAGAACAGCTGAACGGACAACCGTCTCCATCATCACACTCTCTATAGAGACGACCGGGAGGACAACCCACCTCTGACAGACAGACAAAATAAAACAGAGAAATGGAAAGAGAAACCAAAAAGAAAGACAAATGGTCACACAGACGGAAAGACAGACCTGTAGGTTTATTTGCTGAATCTCTTAGGACATTATCTCTTGCTCATAATAAAATATGCACATATATGAATAAATACATAAGATAAAAGGACTTTTACAATCAGACTCAAGGTTAAACTCTTTTCATCACATAACGGGCAGATCTGAATTAACAGAGATCACAGGGGATGCTGGACAATTTTACGTTCAAATCAGTATTATCTGTTATCAGACATTTAGGGGCGGTTTCCCTGACAGGGCTTATCCTACTCAGACTAAAATGCATGTTTAAGCTGGATCCATTTAAAAACGTCTTGCACGGACGAATCGTAACTGCAAAAAATTATTTAAAAAAAAGTTCTTAGTATTTTTGTCTTGTTTTTTTAGTAAAAATATCTAAACATTCTTAAATTAAGATGCGTTTTCTTGATGAGCAAAACAACATAAGAAAATAAGTGTAGTTTTTAGACCAAAAATATCAAATTAAAGTGATTTTGTGCATAAAACAAGCAAAAATATTTGGCAATGGGGTAAGCAAAAAAAAATCTTGAAATTTTTCTTAAACACTAAATTCAAGAAAAAGTAAAAAAAATTGCTTACCCCATTGGCAGATTTTTTGCACGTTTTAAAAATCTTGAAAAAAAAATTTAAACAATAAATTAAACATTTAAAAAAAAATTGCTTACCCCATTGGCAGATTTTTTGCTCGTTGTAAAAATCTTGAAATTTTTTTTTAAACAATATATTAAACATTTAAAAAAAAAATTGCTTACCCCATTGGGAGATTTTTCGCTTGTTTTAAAAATCTTGAAAATTTTTCTTAAACAATAAATTCAAGAAAAAATAAATAAATAGCTGAACCCATAGGCAGATTTTTTGCTTGTTTTAAAAATCTTGAAAATTTTTCTTAAACAATAAATTCAAGAAAAAATAAATAAATAGCTTACCCTATTGGCAGATTTTTTGCTTGTTTTTAAAAACTTGAATATTTTTCTTAAACAATAAATTCAAGATAAAAAAAAGTGCTCACCCCATTGGCAGATTTTTGCTTGTTTTAAAAATCTTGAAAATTTTTCTTAAACAATAAATTCAAGAAAAAATAAATAAATAGCTTACCCTATTGGCAGATTTTTTGCTTGTTTTTAAAAACTTGAATATTTTTCTTAAACAATAAATTCAAGATAAAAAAAGTGCTCACCCCATTGGCAGATTGTTTTGCTTGTTTTATGCACAAAATCACTTGATATTTTGGTCTAAAAACTAGACTTATTTTCTTGGGTCATTTTGCTAATCAAGAAAAGCATCTTAATTTAAGAATTTTTAGATATTTTTACTGAAAACAAGAAAAGAATACTAAGAATTAACTAAGATGAATTAATCTAAACCATGTCTGGGAAACTGCCCCTTAAACAACAATTCACACAAGAGCGTCGCTTTGTTTTGTTCTCTGAATGTGCACAATAAAATCCAATCCTGTATTTTATTTCTTAAGTGCATCACATTACAAAAACCCTGTAGAATGGATTGAGATTTCAAAATTATTTGTTATGATTTAATATAAATGCTATTAAATCCAAGACACTTTATAACATAAAATGTTTTAAAAAGATCAGGTCTGAATGAGTGTTTGACGTACCCAGGCAGACTTGTGTGTTACACGTCTTGCTCTGACGCTTCATGCCTGAGCAGGGTGGCGCTCGACAGGTGCGGCTACGACTTTGAGATCCTCCTCCACAACTGACAGTGCACAAAGACCACGGAGACCAGTCGAACCACGGCCCTGAGTCTAAAAGAAATCAAGAAAAAATATCAAGCAGATTTATAATGAAACTTTACACTAGACTTGCACTTCTCAGCATTTACACCAGTCTTACCTGTGCAGTTGTGAGTGTTACACACTTTCAGCTGTTCACCTGAGCCCGCGCACTCTCTGCCGCCACCCTGAGGGGCGGGGTTATCACACTGACGTGAACGCATTCTAACCCCGCCCCCACATGGGGCGGAACATTCGGACCAGGATGCCCATTGGCCCCACCCACCATCGACAAAACAACCAGGAAGTGATTCACAATGCAGGACGCCCGCTTCACACGTGCTGGAGACAAACAAATGATTTTAATTATTAACATTGCAACGTCCTAAAGTCTGGAATCAACTACAGAAATAATTATATATGTAGTTTTAAAGTAATGAAAATCTGATTTTACCAGTTATTACAGTCGGTGATGATCGCCTCTCCTGGATTTGCATGTTTCCAGTCTGATTCTCCAGACCAGGCCCAAGAAACATTACCAGCGTCTAACCCAACTAAATCATAAAAGAGGATTTGCTGTTTCTAAAGTAGTGCTGAATTCATCAATAAATTAATTGAAAGGTTCAGAAAGAGGATAGAAAACTTTAAAATTGTACAACTTTATCATAAAACAACGTGTGTGGACTCACTCGTGCTGCTGTTGTGAAATTTACATCGACACAGATCTCGGTCCACACACACACCGTCCTGCAGCAGCGCGTCTCCAGGACAACCGCAGGTCGGATTGCATCCCGGATCATCTATGCACTCTGTGTCTCCATGGAGATCGGAGCAGGAACGGGGACAGGGTTTCCCACAGGGCCAATACTCCTGACCACCACCACAGTCTGAAAAGATGAAAGCAAAACTCTTCAGCTTTATACAATGATGATGGAAACAAGGTTTTACTATGGGTTTTTACTCAGGGTGATTGTTTTAGAAGAAGAAAATCTTGATAAATATAAATTAACCCATATTTTACCCACCCTACAGTAATCCTATATTTCAGCCAAACACAGTCTGTGTTATATTAAATAATATCCAGGATCTTTTCAGCTTTGTAATGGCATTTGGGTAGTGTTTATTTCAGTTAATTTTCCTCACGGACAACCCCAGCTTGTTAACCGAACATTAACTGTTAACTGATAGGATTTAATATTAAATTGCCACTAAGTAAAAATACAGTTAACTATTGTCTGACAATACAAATATTTTATTTAAACGTGCAAACTACAGTAACAGATCAAAAACAAAACCAGGATTCATACATAATCAAATTTTCATTATTATTTATATTGGCTTTGCTTTGCTTAACTTCAATATTTTGCATGTAAATTTAGCAGTAATAATGCAGTGACAGTAATTTATTAATTTGTGACAAGAGTATGCAGCAAACCATTGACACTTAGTGGCCGTTGTTGGTAAAACCACTAAAAGTGTAACAAAAACCTCATTTTTTTGGTGATAATTTTATGTATAAAACATATACTTTATTGCATTATTTTTATGTATTACAATAAATGTAAACTGCTATAACTTTTTTTTTTTAACATTTTCACCTCCAGACACTTTAAAGTGTCGTCATTAAGACCAATATTAGGTTTCTAGACCCCAAAGTTATAATAATTTCAAAAAGGGCTGCACAAGTTAAGGGGTTTAGCATGTGTATTAGTCAGGTATATGGAAATGATGGTTTGACCTGTACAGACGGTGATGTTGTCATGACAGCCTCGGCTCTGTCGGCTCTCTCCGTGACAGGGTAGACCGCCAAACTTTGCTGGAGGACTGTTACACACCCGCTGTCTGACAGATTCACCTGCACAGACGTCACAGTCTGACCACGAACCCCAGGAACCCCATGAGCCATGAACTACACAAACACAACACACAGAGAAACAAAGAGAGATCAAAATGACTGAAAACACAGAAAAACTAAGCATTACTGAGTAACATATATAATATAAGGTAAACCAGGTAAATGTTGAGTTAACCTGATAATTTTACTAGTTCTGTAATCTGATAAACTGGAGTATTACCAGGGCAGAAAGTAACAGACGGACACGGCTGTCTCTGGATCTGTACACCCAGTCCAGCGTGTTCCTCCTGTTGATCTGTGCATGGCTCTCCGCCTGATCTGGGTTCAGGACAGGCACAGCTGCGATATCGAGAAACCCATTCTGCACCGCAGGTCTTGGAGCACGGCGTCCAATCTGACCATTCACACCAACCTCCATCCACTGACACAGAAGAAACACAGATGTCAGAATTAAACCCATCACAGACCACTGACATTATTAAAATTATTCATCTGAGAACAAACCTGGACACGGCTTTTCACTGCAGATGAGTTTTCCTCCCTCACAGGTGCTGAAATATTACGAAAGAAACAATAAATCAAATGATTTAATATAAATCCAGAACGTATCACATACTGTATAATCACTCTCTCACCAGTTATTGCAGCCGTCTGGAGCGGGCACCATCTCTCCGGATTCGACCCGTCGTCCAGTGAGAATATCCAGACACGGGCAGGACTCTCTCTCCACACACTCCGACCCATTTGAGTTCAAAACTTTACCATCAGTACAGTAACAGCCGGGCTCACAGCGCCAATCACAGTACTGGAAATGAAGTAAACATCACCATTGGTCTATCTGTTTTTACATGATTTCTGTCTGTATGATCAACTGTGAAATGACTAACTCACAGTGAGGTCATCACATGAGCGTGGACAGGACGGCCCACACGCACTGAACACAGTTCCTGGAACATGTGAACATGGTGCAACTACAAACAAAGTACAGAATTAACATCATAAACAGTCCAAACACACACTGTATACAGATCACAGACAAAGATGAGCACCTGGACAGTGGTCTGTGTTACACGTGATGATCTCTGTTCCCAGTCCTTCACAATAGTCACCATCACCTCCTTTAATGGGCCTATCACAGTCTCTCCTGCGGCTCCGCACGCCACCACCACATGACTTGGTACAATCCGTCCAGGACGTCCATTCACTCCAGCCACCGTCCCCTATATGCACAACGGCACAAGTAACAATGTTTGTCCTGCTGGCTGTTAATTCTGTTATAATCTTTAATCATGTTCTTATAAATATAACAGACATTGAATGTTACTCACGGCTGCAGGGTACCGAAGCACAAACTCTGTCCTGTCTGTCCGGGCCGACGCAGGGCCGACCGGTTCCCATCCGCTCCGGGTTAGAACAGAACCGATAGCGAGACTGCAGACCAGCGCCACATGACACAGAACACAAACCCCACGGGGTCCAAGATGACCAGGCACCGTCCACTGAAACACAGAGTACATGTCACATACATGTATCCTACGTGCATGCATGCGTGTGTACAGAAGTTTCTGGATGTCTTACCATCACATTGCACATTTGTACAGTTGACAAGTCCTCCTGATTCACAAGTGCTGCAGGTTTTAAGAAGCACATAAGAGATTTGTACACATGTAAAGTTATAACTTCAGCTCTTTGTGAGGTTTGGTGGCAGAAGTTACCAGTTATTACAGTCTTTGGTGACTGTTGCTCCTGGTTCATGCTGCTGTCCATCAACGTGACATGGACAGAGAGACAGAGACACACACCCTCCATCCTAAAAAAATATTAAATGTCAGATTTATGAGATGAGACAAGACATGACTTTGGGTTCATAAGAACTAGATGAGATTTTTACACTTCAGTGTTAAAATGAATAATGGTCTTCTATTTAACTGAAACCACAAACATTGTAAACATTTTAACTAATCTAGGGCAGTCACAATCTTCATTTATTACCAAAATAAAAGTTAAAGTAATCTGATATCTTTTGGTAAAAAAAATTGACCTAATAGTGAGCAATATATATATATGGACCGCAAAAATAAATATAATATAATACATTAATCAATATATTAAATAAGCTTTCCATTAATGTATGGTTTGTTAGGATTGAACAATATTTGGCTGATATACAACCATCTGTACCCATACAATTTTTGTTGACTTTTGCCACAAATATACCAGTGTGACTTATGACTGCTTTTGTGGTCCAGGTCACATGAATTATTGAACAACATGAAAATATATAATGCAACATTAAGAATTATAACAAATGTCTGTAGAGGGCGCCTGATCATTGTAATTTTTGTCACTTCTTTACAATAGAAATAATACAGTCACTTAATGAGCAAGAAAATGAAGAAAAACCGCTGAGATGCATCACAAACTCAATATCATGAGACAGATTTTCACCTCGATGAGAAATAACATTAAACTTAACTATAAAAAACAAACAGACACACATATAATTACAAGTTAGGCTATATGGGGGTCCCCTAGCTAAGCCCCCTGGCCCTTACTTCACAAAGTAAGATGTGATCCTGGATCAACATTTTAATCAAAGAAACCCTAAATTACCCAAACCCTAACCATACAGCAAAAAAATATATATTTTTATTATAACTTTAAATATATTTCATAAATTCATTAATTCAAATTATTTGTTTCAAAAATTGCCAAAAAAAGATATTTGCTGAAATAATTAAGAAATATGTTTACAAAAATGTATTTTTCACCAATATATTTTTTATATGTTTTGAAATATATTTAAAAAATAAATACATTTAAAAGCATTCACATCGCACTGAAATAAAAACTTTATGTACAAACCAGTAAACCTAAAAGGTTTTAAGAGGTTAAAAGTATATATTCAACTGTAAAAATATACTTATAAACTTCTATATTTTGGCTTCTAAGATTTTTTTTGCTCTATGGGTTGCAAAATTAGAAATGTATTTGTTGCCCCTGTAATACATTTAGAAAAAAACGTTAATATATGAAGGTTAAAACTAAATATATTGTCAAATTAAGCTTTAATTTCTGCAAAATGTATTTAGCATATATTTAAAGCATATTTTTGGTCAGAGACACTTATTTTTTTGCCATTTGGATAACCATACACCTCTAATTAGTATGAAATTATAGGTAACACTTTACAATAAGGTTCATTAGTTAACATTAGTTAACTACATTAGTTAACATGAAGTAATAATGAACTGCACTTAGACAGCATTTATTAATCTTTGTTAATGTTAATTTCAACAATTAGTAATAATTTATTAAAATCTTGTTAACGTTAGTTAATGCACTGAACTAACATGAACAAACAATTAAAAGCTTTACTTCTATAAACTAACATTAACAAAGATCAATAGATACCATAACAAATGTATTGCTCCTGGTTTGTTCATGTTAGTTAATACATTAACTAATGTTAACTAATGAACCTTATTGTAAAGTGTTACCAAATAATATTTGAGAAGATTTTTTTAAAGACCCCATCCCAATCCTAAATCTAACAATCTATCAATTCCTCAAAGCTTGAGGCGTACTTAAGAGTTTACATTTATTTCAGAATTACAGAAATCTGCGAAATTAGGACAATCAATGGACAATATCACTTTGTTGCAGCGCAGCACAAGAATTTTAAATTCATCTATTATTTAAATAAAAACTAGGGGACCCCCCTAATTTATTTGTGCTTTATAGGGGGTCACTCAATACATATAGGAGGTCCAGCCCCTCCTCAATTCAAACACTGATAATCACACACAGATTGTCATTGCTGACAGACACACAATCACACACCTGTAAGGCTGATCCCTCAGGGCATTGACATCCAGGGTGGCAGGTGGCATCTCTCTGGGCATCAGTTCCCAAATCAGAACACAATAAGACATCTCTCACACAAGCGCTCCACTCTTGACCCGGTGCACACACACGTCCACCTCCTGCTGACAGAGAAACACAAATCAAAGACTGAAAGATACTGACACACAATCTTAAACATCCCCTCTGGTTTACTCACCGCACGGCTGCAGGTTACAGGCGCTGAACTGCTGAGGGGTTCCATGTGTTCTCAACGGACCTCTGGTTCGGTTCCTGTAACCACCACCACAGGGAACCGAACACTCGGACCATGAGCTCCACGGGCCTTTCACTCCTGAACACACAAGAAAAAAGACACATAAATCAACATCAAAGAAAATACTTAACACCTAATCTAGAGTAAACGCTTTATTCATAATGTCACGTGATTCATACCAAAACAAGGTGTTATGCTGCATGTGTCCATTCCGATGCGTTCCCCCTCACAGGCACGCCCACCGAAAGCCGGTGTTGGATTGGTTCCTGATCGATAGCGTCGCCTGATGCCCACGTCACAGGTACGACTGCACGCGCTCCAGGCTGTCCATTCACTCCACCCACAATCCACTGCAGGGAAAAGCAAAATTAAACAAGAGACAACATTTCTCACATGTGTGCAGAGGTTGTAATGTGTTAAACTGACCAGGGCAGGGCGCCGTTCCACACGTCATATCTCCATTAACACAGGTGCTGGAAAGACAAGAAACATGAGAAACACATTTAAGATGATCAGGCATGTGGTGTGAATAATCTCTGATATATCATCTTTATAACAAAAATTATGGTGTATTTCAAAGAGCATTACTTTATTATTAAGAAATTCCAAACATTTACTTTTATGACTTCATATTTATTGAAAAAATATATATATTAAATATGTAAATGCTTAAATTAATCTAAAAATTTCAAGACCTTTAATTGGATGTTTAAAAACTTTCAAAGGCAACTACATCTGAGCTGATTGAAGTTTAATGATGATAATAATTTTTTTATCAAAACAGAAGTTACCAGTTGTTACAGTTGTCGTAGGGTACGGTGTGACCCGGCATGTAAAGCACACCCTTATGAAAACATGGGCAGCGCTCTATAGGAACACACGTGTTGTTGAACAGATAGTGACCGGCAGAACAGTAACAGCCATCATAACACTCAGTAGTACACTCAACGTCCAACATAGTGTCCAGACAAACACGAGGACACGCGCCGCCCTGAGACCGACACTGATCCTTAGACATGAAGCTCATTCCTTCTGGACACACACCTGTAACACAAACACATACACACATAATCAATGCTTATAAGTCTCATTTTATTTGTTTTATCCTGTTGAGGAATATCCATGCAGAATACTAAAAAAGGTAACAAAATGATTACCAATACACATGCACATTTTTAAGATACTTAAAATCATGTCCTAAATAAGAATAGCACACTACTATAAAGGTCACATGATCTGTAATGGTAACATGTTTGTGTTTTACCCGTGCAGGGTTGGACGTTACAGTCTCGTGTCTGTAAGTGCGGCCCAGGGCATCCGAGACCCCCGTATAGAGGAGGAGGAGCGCTACAAAATCGATCTCTCGTCTGAACGCCAGAATCACACTCCGATGAACATTCAGACCAGCTGGACCAGGACGACCAGCCTCCATTAACTACCAAAATAACACAGATTAAACTAAAGTTAAACATGTCAATCTAATAATACAACATCTCATCATTAAGAATGTTTGAAGAGGTCTCCATTTTCTCTGAAGTTATATTTATCAAGTAGGTCAAAGTTTCTTAAAACAATAAAAAGTTTTTATGTAGATTTTCATGTCCATTTTCAGTCTCTGGCCCACACAATAAAATAAAGTTTTAAAGTTTTTAAATAAGTCGTTTTTTATTTTTGCAAATGTACCTTTAAGGCTTCTAAACGTAAACACAGCAATGCAATAAAGTCATCAGAGCAGATTATTGGTTTTGATATGAAGCACTTTTGAATTTGACAGTATTGGACAGCAAGTGAGATCCCATTCAGGTGTGCATGCAGATTATTTATTTCCAGTACCTGGGCAGTGGTTTGTGTTGCATGGTTCCTGTTCTTCTGCGTCTCCGCCACAGGGGGCGCTAGCGTCTGTGTGATTACAGCTCCTAAATCTCCGTCTCATTCCCACAGCATCAACATGATGAAAACACGTCTTACTGCACTCGGACCACATCGTCCACTCGCTCCATTCGCCCCCCTCTGGACCTGATGGGTCACAGTCATCTCAAAATCTTAAAAGTAATCAACTCTTCCAAGTGCAGAATTTTTTTTTTGAAAAAGCACACTTTAATGCAGTGTTTAAAGCCACAATATGTAAGATTTTTTACTAAAATATCCAAAAACCACTTGCACTGTGTGATATATATTTCATGGAGTTGTGTACTTGAGGTCTTCTTGGGTCCAAAGAAATGTACCCGAACCGAAATGACCCGAATCACTTTTACCTGAACCCCCCAAAATTATTTTTTAAAGAAAGAACTGACCTGAGAAAAACCCAACAAAATTAGACCTGAGTCCGACCTGACCCAGTGGTACTTTATTTTTATCCCAACTGGACCCGCAGGTAAACTGCACCAAAAACAACAGGTGGCCTTGCAAATAGTTCAGCCTTGCAACCAATTTGACCCGCTGTTCCATTTATTTTCATTTTTGTTATTTGACAACGACACCAAGGTAACCACTACATTGTGCATTAAAAATTGATTGACAGGTCTGGCTCAACAAAAATTTACCAAACAAAATGTAACACGCAGCTGTTAAGCTAATTCATTACAATGGCATAAAATAATCTGATCAAACAAAGAGGTAAAAAACATTAATTCATTACCTCACCCTTGAACATGATTAGCAGACTCCATACTGTATGTCTCTGGATAGTGAAAACTTCATAACTTCATTAAGCTTTGCTTTTGTTATTGTGTTCTTGTAAAATAGCGACCTCTAATGTTTGAAAATCTTACATATTGTATCTTTAATGAACTCATCAGTTTATTTTATTCTTACCCTCTGAACAGGGGGTATAGCACCGACGGGCTTCTGTAGAGTCACCATCACACGGCTCGACTCGCAACGTCAACCTCGGGCTCAGAGCAGACCTGCGCAAATAACAGAGGTTTATTTATTAACTCCACATAATAACAAAACTATCAAAAAAGTCTCGATTCATGAGTCCACCTGTAACGATGCTGTATCCCCGTCCCACAGATACTGTCACATGACGTCCATGATGACCATGCCGACCAATCACAGCGAGTGACACAGCTGGACTCATCGCACACAACACGCCCCTCTTTACACACGCTGTTTGATTGGGAAACATATGACATACATTCATACATCTAAAGGTGTTTTACAGATGTGGCCTTTAAAAATGCGCGTTTCTGAGAGCAGAATGCCGCGGAGACTTCCGAAATTCTGCGAGATCCCGCAGAAGGGGAGTTCGGTGGGGGACGCAGGAAATATAAAAACCTGTAGAGGGCAGGCGTGTTTCATGTAGGCCATACTGACGACAATGTGTGTGCTCGACTTCATGCTTAGCGTATACTGTATGATATTGAAGTAACATGACACGGATTATCAATGTTTAGGCGATAGACTTTGATGTCATACAAATGCATGCTTTTTGGCAAACATTTTGTTGGCGAAGTTTTCTTTTGCCAGTTACATAAACAGTCACATATTCTTCATAAAAATCCGACTCAAACGCGCATCATTTGTCTTATTTTTTCCGTGTACTTACAGTAGAAGCGACGTGATGTATGATAATCGAGTCTTATAACAAAATAATTCGCGAAGACCTTTGAAGAGACCGAGCGCATTTACGCAATATCATTAACTAGTTTATCTAATTTTACATTTAGTTCATTTTTGCATCTGAACGTTTTAATAGCTTTAACATGGTTCTGTTGCGCTTTTCTGCATTACTGAACAGTAGGCTACTTTTTATATTATCATGTTTCCCTTTACATGGTATGAAACACGATAAAAAGTAGCAATGGTGTTTAATACATTTCACTGAGAATTTGTATATGTTATACTTTTGTACTAAGGAAATAAAATCATATTGTGAGTGTAAATATTCATAAATTGGAGGAGTTTCTGAGGTGTTTGTCATCGGCAAAATGTGCAGTTTCTTTGTTGCTGATTAAAAACCGTTGGCTATGTGATTGTTTAAAATTGACATTTTTTCTACTTATTATTAATTTATTTTTTGCCTACATTTACTCAAATAATATCAATGTAAAAATATAAGTAAATCATACTTCAAGTTAGGCGTAAAACTTACACATTTTTGATGTCAAATAGAAATAATAATAATTTGAAATATGCAATTATTACAGTTTAAAAAACTTAAATATATTACTCTGACCTTTTTAAATATATTGACTAAAATAATCTGTAAATGTAATACTTATATTATTAAGGCGTATACATCAAATAATATATGTACATTTTAAACAAAATATCTGTTCTATTTTAAGTAATTTATTTTCCAACTAAAAAAATCGCATAACTGCATTAAGAGATTTTATTAAGTTACTTTAATCATTTATTTTAGAGATATTTACAAAGCCACTGAATCATTTTTAACAGTGTGTACATTATGACCTTACGGTAGACTATTAGTAAATGCATATAAATAAAAATATGTAAAACTAAATAAAAAATATATCATACACGGACTGTATGTAAGCATACGTTTTCTTGTTCGGTGCACGTGGGTTTAAATGCCGTTTTTCTAAAGAAGAATTTTAAAACTTTATTGGTGGTAGTTGAGAAGAATTCCTTTTTCCATTTCTAAATAATTTTGAGCGCAATATAAATATATCATATTGTTATACTTATTATATAAGAATACGCAATTTTTACAACATTTTTAACATATGGAAAATATACGTTAAGCATGTTGTGTGTATTTCCTAATTACAAGCTTTTGAGGAAATTGCACCAAAACTAAACGTGCATAAAAACATAAAAAAGTAATTTAAATAAGCGAAAAATCTTTTTTATGAGCTCAAAATGTTGAATATAATGTGCTATTGCTGAAAATTGCCCATCTCTAAAGGAGAATATTCATCTTTAAAGTTGAAGAAACAAAAAAGTACTGATAAGCATTCTCAAATATATTCTGCAAGCACTCAGTTGAGAAGAATTCCTTTTTCCATTTCTAAATCATTTTGAGCGCAATATAAATGTATCATATTGTTATTCTTATTATATAAGAATACGCAATTTTTACAACATTTTTAACATATAGAAAATATACGTTAAGCGTGTTGTGTGTATTTCCTAATTATAAGCTTTTGATGAAATTGCACCAAAACTAAACGTGCATAAAAACATAAAATCATTTAAATAAGCGAAAAATCTTTTTTATGAGCTCAAAATGTTGAATATAATGTGCTATTGCTGAAAATTGCCCATCTTTAAAGGAGAATATTCATCTTTAAAGTTAAAGAAACAAAAAAGTACTGATAAGCATTCTCAAATACATATATTCTGCAAGCACTCATTTATCCATAATGATGTAATTTATTTTTTAATAACATATTGTCGCTGTCGGGCAAAGATACTCTCTGGACACCAAGACCATGTCTATGGGTTCAAGAATAACAAAATATTGGCCATTTGAAACTCGAAAATCATCACTTTATATTGTCCCATTGTTTTCCATTTTGCGGGTGATAAAACTCCTGTGCGCGTCGTTCAAATTAATTTAAATTTCGTTCACTTGTAGTTTAGCAAGTATGTCTAATACAATTTCAATGATGTTTTTACACTGCACATCGTCTGAGGAAATCCGAAGTTGCGTCGAGGGGAACCAAGCTGACAGCCGCGACAGCAGAGATTGTCACGTACCTACAAAAGGGTACCTGCAGCGATATCATTCTGGCTTGGTGGGATGTCAGCCAGCGAGAGTCCTTTGATTCTGACCTTGGTCTTTTACTCCTCAGAGTCTAAAACCAGGAGGGCATATTAAGTATTCATTGTATTTTCATTTTAACAGAGCAGCTATGGTTGCGCGTTTCACACACCTCTCCAAACCAAGTTGTTAACACTATGCTTGTTCGACTTCATGCGGCGCCGCAAGAACCGACAGCCGGATGACGTCAGAGTACCGCGAGAATGATTCAAGAAATCATATTTCGCCTCGCTCTCGCGATACTGTGACGTCTTCCGGCTGTCGATTTTCGGGGCGCCGCATGAAGTCGAACAAGCCTATTGACAGCAGCAAAAGCTACGCATGCGCTTTTAACTTGTAAAACTCAAAGGTGTATGGGTAATGTAGTCTCTGCTCTCGGTGGGAGGAATTACGCGGACGTCCCTAGTATACTTTCGGCTTTAGGTAGCTTGCATTGTGAAGGGCGCTTTGAAAAGCGGCAGCGCAGCCAAAGGATTAAATTAAGCCTCTGATTTAAACAGATGTGCAAATGAGCGTTCTGGTACGCTAGAAGTACGTTCTGGGCGCAGGGAGAGGTGGTGGTACGCAAGAGCTATATTTGGAAGTGGCGGTACTGAGTACTGGCGCCTACCGGCCCACATTAAAGCACTGGCTGTAGCAAAGGTAGACGGCCCTTTGAAAAGCAAAAGAAAGCTGATAAAAATGAGAAACCTACACTGAAATAAATTGGAGTATTAGGCTACTTAACAAAATCTAAACATTTTTCACTCAGAATAGGCTAGTAAATATAAACAAAATTATCAGCAGCTTTAACTTTATTACTTTTTTAATTTTAATTCACTCTTTGTTTCAGCGATGTTTATAAATATACTATATTTTTGCATTTTGATTACAAACTGTTCTACACTGAAAAGAAACTAATGTAATCTTCATGATTTAATCACGTAAAACACAAGTCTAAACACAAGCACCACTTTTCTGAATGATAATCACAAACATCCCAGAGTTTGTAAACCAATTGTTTGTAAACATATTTAATGCTAACTACTTAAAAATTCAGAAAATATTTTTTACAGTGTATAAATAAAAAGACATGAAGGAAGTTAATTCCAAAATGTTATTAATTGTACATGGTTTAGCTGCTTGTTTTAGCAGCTACCAGTGACACAGAGTCAAGAAATTAAAAACCACCCACCCCTAGGTCTGCCAATTCTTTGCCAACCCCCAATGCTAATCAATCACCTCATCATCAGGGAATCAAAAGAAAACCGGTTTATCCAGTTTTCACCAGCGTGTTGGGTTTTAATTTCAACCCTTGCAGTTTCTTTGTTAAAATGCAATTTAAGCAAATAGGCCTAATACATACGCTGTATGTTATTTTAAATGAATGTTTATAACTTATAAAATTAAGTGGATATCAGGTAACTTAATTTGACATATGTTGATATAACCTAGGCTCTCGATCAAGTCCCACGCATTCACCATGAGACAGACGCATTTCTGTCAGTTCACACGCTCACACACCAAACCTTGTAAGCTATTTATCACGCTGAGAAGTAAAATAGAACTTTTCCTGCTATACAATTAATAAAGGAGGTGCTGGTATACAGAGCATTTCTGTCGAGTTTAGCAGTACATTTTTTAGGTGTGGTCAACTTTACGCAGCGCCACAAGAACCAACAAGCAGATGACATCAGAGTACCGCGAGAAATAAAGCGGAGGAGGTTGGTTTTAAATCGCCCTCGCGGTACTCTGATGTCATCCACTCATGTTTGAGTCTGTATCAGATGAAAATACAGATTTTGAGGAACAACTTATTGTTTGGAGATTGTCAATGGACGTTTCTGAGTGTTATGTTTGTTTTTTCAGTGTGGACCTGCAAAACGCCAAATGCATAAAAATTAATTAATATTGTAATGTCTTAGCATGATATGTTTTCTAAAATGTTTAAAAATGAACAAATCAGTTGTGCGAAACTACACAGAATTTTTTTTTGTTATGAAACATGTTCAATGGTTACAGTGCCTCATGGTGGGGTTGAACCCCTGGTTCAGTTTACCCCATCTGGTTCACTTTGCCCCACAGCCACCGTTTTGGGAAACTGCCTAGCTTAGTAATTCAGGCTAATCTTTAGCTAAATCATTCACATGGTTTTATACATTAGCCTATCACCAATATTTATGGTATGAATATTTAGACCTGGATAAATCTACTTTAACATAACAGCCTTTATACCTGGTATGTATAAATTTTACTTTGATAGGATAAAAATATTTTTGTTAAAAAAAATCATACTTTAATCATAACTCTTTAATTTGTCCTTCTCTTTAACATAGCCAAATATAAATTATGGTTGCTACCTGTATTTGTGGTCACACGGCTACAAATCTGTATGGTTGCCTAGATAAAGGGGGTGGGTCAACTTACCCACTGGCTCACTTTGCCCCACTCTCCCCTACTTGGTATTGAGAAACGGGCATTGTTTATCGAAGCCGGAGCGCGAGCTACAAACTACAGAGCGAGTGCGCGGGTGCACAATGGTGAAAGAGCAACACACGATGTAAATAACTATACCAGTGCTCGCAGTACAGACACTTTATATTTTAGCGTACTGCGTACCTTCACTTTCTTTTGCGTGCCACCACTTCTCATGTTGCTGGTACTTTGCCTTAAAGAGTCAAAGGGCGTTTCTATGTGGCGCTGCGCAGACAGTTCGGCAACGAAGACATCAAAGTACCGCGAGAGCAAGTCGAAATGTTACAAATGGTCCGACTTTACCTTTGCTCTCGCGGTACTCTGATGTCATACGCCGACCAGTCAGCGCCGCACCATTTAAAGTCGAACACACAAAGCGTCAAGGCAGGGCCGCTGGAAGTCATTTTGAACAGGGGGTGCTGTGAATTTTTTTAACCAAAAAACCTATGAGCCTATAGGCCTATTTAAAATACATTTTAAAAATAAATACATTGAGATTTACTACTTTATTGTCATATACACTTCAGGGCACACAGCCAGGGTCTGAAACACACAGACATCATCAGTTCTCAGATGAATATGCGCTATTAACCAGAAGCAAAAATACTTATCCCAGGGGGAATTACTTTCGTTACAATTTACATACAACATATAATATTATAACAACATATAATATTAATTAAACTTCACAGTTTTCAATGTCCATGCGGACGAACATATTTTACTTTCGTTTTTAAGTTAAGATCACACGTCGATTAACAGATGTAAAATATTCTCACATTAACATACCTAGTATATTTTTATATAGATCTTTTTTTACTAAATAGTACTATTACTGTCTTTTTTAAACATATAAATAATTCATAATTTGAACAAAAATAATAATGGGTTTAGTTCTGATATTGTATACTTTTATAAAGAAAAACATGGTGTATAATTACATTTTTAGAATAGGCTTTATAAGGTTTGTACTGTAAAAATACTTTATTTGTTACAAACAAAAGATAAAGAATTTACAAACGTGTGGAGAGCCATTTCAGCACTTGGACAGCGAAATGTTTTTTTTAAAAGCATTACTTAAAATGTTTTCTCATCTCACCATATCTACAGGTGCAGAGTCATTATATACAATAAATCCGTTGGGTAGCATTTAAAAAAAAAAACATTTAAAAGTAGATGCATTTGTTTAAAGCAAAGCATTTATTTACTTAGCTACAGATGAAGCAGCTCTTTGCGCCTTCTAACGTCTCATAATTGGTCATCATTTATGTCCAAGAGACTCAATAATAATCTGTTACATTTTAATCCTTTAATTTTTCATATTAAAAAGCGTTTTTGTGCTGCTGCGCATCCATGTAATAAACAAACCCGCGATGTCATTCCGTTAATACGCATATTATCAACGCGCTCTTTACTCGAGCAGAAAAGAACTTGCCTCGCGAATTGCGCCGGTTGTATAATAGAGATTCCAAAGACTCTCATGAGCTAGAGGACGAATGTCCAGGGAGTTCAGTATTTCTGTGTGGGCATGCATCAGGGAAAGGTGTGTGAGTCTTTTCTGGGTCATGGTGCTGCATGCCAATGTCTTCAAAAGATGCAAGGCGGAGAAAGTGCGCTCGGATGAGGCCACGGATAGGCACAGTAATGAAATTAAAATCCAAAATACACGTAATAACCTACGTGTGTCAAAAATAATTTCCTAAAATATTCATAAGTAATATATCAATTGTGCAAAATATTTTAACTTAAAAAAAATATATTTCTCGCCTTCCCGCGACCATGCGTCAAGGTCTGGAGGAAAATGATACCTGCCCGGATCCCACGCACGCATCTGCAGTTATATACATTTTACAAAACCAGTATTCATTAGATTTTAAGAACTTTTTTGCAACTTTTAAAACTGTAAAACTAAATAAAAAAGATATCATATGCCTAATAAGCATGTAAGCATATGTTTTCTTGTTCGCTCCACGCAACACGGGTTTAAATGCCGTTTTTTTTCTAAAGAATAATGTTTAAACTTTATTGGTGGTGGTTGAGAATAATTTATATTGCAGAATAATGTATATTGCATTTTAGCGCAATATAAATGTATCATATTGTTATTCTTAAATAAAAGAATACTAATATATTTTTTACAACATTTTTAACTTTAAAACATACATATAAAGATGCTTTGTACAATAGCTTTGCTTCTGACAACAATTTTCTGTAATAAATCAGTAAATGAATCACAAAATGTGTTGAAAGTGGCGAATAAAATGCTTGTCAATTCAAACAAAGGTGAATAAAACCGCTTTAATTAACAATAACTGTGCTCTTTTGCATACCTCTTCTTTTCTCATGTCTTTCTTTATACCACCTTTATCTTTTTAAAATCTTGCCACTTTTAGAAATAATTTGTTTGCATTTTTTGTATACTGCACACTTTATTTGCATCAACTATACCCATAATAACATTTTCTACGTTTTTCTTTCAATAAAAATAAACATATTTATTATTGTCTTAACTTAAAACTTTGTTTTTTAATTTATAAATTAGATTTTATATAAAAAAGTTTTAAAAGTGTTGACTGCGAACGTCTGAGATAAGATATCTGGAAGGACCTATAATATACGCCTATAATATATGTACATTTTTAATTAAAATGTCTGTTCTATTTCTAGCCATTTATTTTGTTTTGACCAACTAAAAAATACATAAGTGACATTAAGAGATTTTATAAAGTTACTTTAATCCATTATTTTAGTAATATATTTACAAAGCCACTGAAAAATATTTTTTTTGTTATGAATAACGGCTGAAAGGATTAAAAAAAATCATAACACTGACTGCCTATATGCGCAAGAAAGGTATTATTAAAGTTTTAAATATGTAAAACTAAATAAAGATATCATATGCCCACTGTACAGTATGTAAGCATAGGCCCATGTTTTCTTGTTCGCTCTGCGTGGGTTTAAACGCCGTTTTTAAAGAATATTTTTTAAACTTTATTGGTGGTGGTTGAGAATAATTCCTCTTTCCATATGTATAGCATTTTAGCGCAATATACATGTGTCATATTATTGTTCTTAATATATTAAGAACAATAATACTAATATATTTTTACAACATTTTTAACTTTAAAACATGTATTTTTATACCACATGAATCTCTTTAAAATATTAATACTTTTAGAAAAACGGACATAATTATTAATATTATGAACAAACAATGAAACGGTGTCAAAATTCGACAACACAAATAATTAAGATATTCATTGTAAATAGAGTTAAGTGTATTAGGCTCACACTAAATTCTTTGTTGCACTTAGTATAAATGCCCATTGCACGTACAGTCATCTTAATATATGTATGCGCTGTTATGCTGGCAAGAAGGGGTTGACGTCACTTTGCTGTTTTAATAGAAATATTAAATATTCAGCAATGCCCTTTTATAACTTCTGGAAACAACCGCAATGACAACGCATATAAAAATGTAGTTTTTTATGCGCCACCTGGTGGATTTTCTGTGAAGCGAAACACATTAAGGGAAAAGGGAAAGTAGCCCCCCCGAAAAGACTTGCAGAATTCTGCGTGACTCCGCGAGACGATTTGGCGAATGCCGCGGGAGAAAACGCGCGTTTTTAAAGGCCACATCTGTACAAATCCAACTTCAGATCAGTTAAGCAGCAGAAAGATGAACTGTTAATGCACCAATCACAGCATAGTTTACTGACCATGAGCTGCAGCTGTCATTGCGAACTTCTTCTCCAGGCTGGAGGACCGAACCTTCCCATAAACACTCACATTCACCGGCACTGACACAACGACCAGCTTGCAGGAGGAGACCAGGAGGACAACGACAACCTAACCAATCACAGCATCAGTAACCACAACAAATACTCAAACTACATTTCTGTATATTTTACTTCTTTTAACTTTTTATAACTGCTTTTATGTTTATACATAAAATGGTTATTGCATCCATATTGTGCCAGCTCAACTAAAAAAATACCAAAAACCAGACTAAGCTGGTTTGCTGGTTTTAGCTGGTCTCTCAGCATGGTCAAGCTGGTGTAGCAGGCTGGTTTTAGAGGAGGCTTGGACACTGTTTTACCTGGTCAAGCTGGTCTTAGCTGGTGAGGTGACCAGGCTGGAAGGACCAGCTTAACCATTTACTTAAACCAGCTAAGACCAGCCTAGACAAGATGGCCAAACTTCCAGCCAGGTCAAACTGCTGCACTACAAAAATTGACTTTTTTACTTAGTATTTTTGTCTTGTTTTCAGTACAATTATCAAAAAAGTCTTAAATCAATATGTCTAAATCAAGTCTAGTTTTGAGACAAAAATATATTTAAGTGAATTTGTGCATAAAAAAGCAAAAAAAATAATTTGCCACACTGCAAAATAATAATAATAAAAAAAAATATTAGTATTTTTGCAAAACAACCCATGAAAATAAGTCTAGCTTTTAGACAAAAAAAATCAAATTGAGGTGATTTTGTGCATAAAACAAGCAAAATTTGATATTTTTTTCTAGTCTAAAAACTAGACTAGACAATGGGGTAAACAAATTAAATAATAAGTTTACTTTTTCTTAAACACTTAATTCAAGAAAAATTCACAAAAAAATCTTATGCCATTGGCAGTTTTTTTGCTTGTTTTAAACAGAAACTCACTTAAATTGTATATTTTTTTGTCTCAAAACAAGATTTATTGATTTTTTTGGTCATTTTGCTCATCAAGAAAATACATCTTGATTTAAGAATTTTTAGATAATTGTACTGAAAATAAGACAAAAAAACTGAGTAAGAAAGTTTGCAGTGTGGGTCAGCTGGTCTTCCAGCCTGACCAGCTAAAAAGAGGCCAAAACCCCTCTAAAACCAGCCTGGTACACCATCTTAACCAGCTTAAACCAGACTGAGAGACCTTTTTTTTCAGCAAGGAGATTTCAGTCTTCTGACAGTAATTAAATACTGCAAATTAAATTTGTGTTTAAAATAAGCAAAAAAAAAAAAAAAAACTGCCAATGGAATAAGAAAAGTTTCCTTAAATTAAGTGTTTAAGAAAAAAGTAAACTTATTTCAAGAAAATATTTCTTATTCCATTGGCAGATTTAATTTTTCTTGTTTTAAGCACTCATTTACTAAAAGTTTATATTTTTTTTCTAAAAACTAGACTTATTTTCCTAGGTCATTTCCTTGCTCATCAAGAAAATTCATCTTAATTTAACCTCTTCAACCCTGAGGACCCTGTCCCGGGTCCAGAATTTCGTATTTTGACTTAATATAAAAGATTCTTTTAATCTTTGATGCTCCGTCATGGACCCCAGTAACACATATGAGATACTGTTTGAAAGCTTAGAGTCTCTACTTTCTGCAGATATGCATCACTTTGACACATCTTTTACTGTAAGAAAGTTATTTACACTTAATTTACACTATCACCCCCCCAATATTTTATTATATCATTTAATATTTACATATTTCATATTTTTCAAAAATGACAAACATGGTCAAGTCTTATATCAAATGAAAGCTCTCACTCTCAGGAATAAGACTACAGCGTTATTTTTGTTCTAATATCAACACATATCCAACAATCATCGAATGAATAATAAGGTAAAAAATGGTCTTTTGTAAACATATGTGAAACTTGAGTGTGAACTGCCTCAGATAGCACAGATAGCCACAAATGATACACCATCTTTTATTTTAGGTCCTACTCTAAACAATGAGTCCATTCACAGCATTTTCTTTGGTTGTGTGCATAATTAATCCCTTGCTATTTATTATATGTGCAAAACAAAAAATTAATATTTATATGAAAAATGTATTTTCACACCCTTTAGTAAAATGAGAATAACTTTTGAATGCGACATGCTAAAGAGTTCATTCTTTTTTTTGGGTGTTTACTGTCTGCCGCTGCTAACAACCAGAACTGTCTGCAGTCTGCTAGAGCACACAGAACCAGAGTTATACACTATCAAAGACAGTATTTACAACATAAAAAATAAAATTTGGTGTTTCATCATATGAAAAACAACATAAATAACAAAATTTGTCACAAACAGCAGCTTTTTATGTAACTTCAAAGGGTTTTCTTTAAAATGATATAAAGAAATTGCATTTATTCCACTGTATGTGGTTATGGGGACACTTCAAATGTTCTTAGGCAGAAATTGTATACAAAAAGGGTATTATTCCTCCCTTCAGTTGGAGTAAAATAACTTTTGCATAGATTATGATAGAGAAAAAATTCATTTTTCCTCTGTAAGCTGACAATTGCAGGAAACAAACAAAACTGTCTGCAGGGACCTGAGATACCCAGGACCAGAGTTATATACTTTCAAATAAAAACTTTAGAAAAAAAACATAAAAAGCGCCTATTTATTTTTGTGTTTATTAGAGGCCTGACATCACATACAACCATGTTGAGCACTTTTAACAGTGTTTTATGTAATTTCAAAGGGTTACCTGTAAAATGATACCAAACTTTTGTATGTAAACCTCTGCATGTGGGTATGGGATGCTTTTGAAATTGGGTAGGCCAAATCCAGGCAAAAAACCCCAAAATAGCTTCAGGGTGTTTAAGAATTTTTAAATATTTTTACGAAATAAAAAATATTTTTGCAGTTAAGTGAAATAGGTGGAATTATGAGGGATTGGTGACATCTACAGAAAAGCAAAGCTGTTTCACAGGTACTTTGGAAAGTAGCATTATTAGATGAATATCTGACCAGTTTAATGGTAATAATACATTAAACATAATGTTTATAAACATAAAAAGTGTTTTATTACATTCCCTACTAAAAAATCCAGCTAAAACCAAATTATAAACTGGTAGTTGGTTTTAGGTGGCAGTAGCTGGTCTAAACTGTTCCACTCAGCCTGGAAACGCTGGTAAAATTGGTGTCTTCCAGCCAGACCAGCTAAGTCCATCTCGACCAACTTAAAAAGTGACCAAAACACAGCTAAACCAGCTTGCTACAGCAGCTAAAACCAAGCTGGGAGACTAGCAAAAACCAGCTCACCATCTTATGCTGGCTTTAGCTTTATTTCTATAGGGTTTACATTCAATTCAGGAAATGTACCTGTAGTGCAGTTTGATGTGCAGTTGGTCTGATAATAAAGATCAGAGCAGCTCATAGGACACGGGTCGATTCCTCCAGCCAAACAGTCCGACTCTTTCACCAATATCATTCCTCCTGTGCAACCTATAACACCCAACAGCATCTGGGTCATAAAACAGCAGCGAAGACCAACGAGAAATAAATATATCTGAACTGAACATCACTGACCCGTATGTGTGTCAGTATCAGGACCGCAGGAGTGTGGGTTACAGGTGTGTGTTTGTCTGATCATTCCTTCACATTCTTTACCACCGTTTTTAGGCGGAGGGTTTGAGCAGGTTCTGTTTCGCACACTCAGTCCTCCACCGCACGGGACGTCACACGCTGACCATTCGGACCACTTGGACCACTGACCGTCCACTTTCATAAAAGATCACAATTAAACTATGTTAAAATCAACAGATTATCTCTTAGAGAAATATTCACCTCACTCCTGTTACCTGGACAGGCCTGTAGAAAACACGCCCGGCTGTCAAACTGAGCTCCTCCGCAGGCACCGCCCGGCCGGGCATCCCTCATGATGCTCCTCTGACGAAACAATGAACCCAGTCCACACGAAACACTGCACTGACTCCACGAGCTCCACGGGGACAAAATACAATCATCTGAAGAAGACAAGCAGATCAACATCAATCCCATAATCTGGATATCATCAGACCCTGATCTGAGATCTGTATTGAGTGACTTACAGCAGTCCTGCTCATCTGAACCATCGGCACAGTCTCTGTGGAGATCACATCTCTTACCCAAACTCACACACTCTCCACTCCAGCAGCTGAACTGTTTGACTGAGCAGGGTTTGGGTACCACAGGCTGTTGGCTGGGTGGTACAGGCCCTGGTACAGGTGTGATGGTCCCTGAGACATGAGAGACAATATTTATTATTCTGTGATTGAGGCTTACATAATCAAAAGGGTTTGATTCCTATGATTAAAATAAATCAGCTAAAATTGTACACAGCTTTGGTTTGATTAAACTTCAGTAACCTGGCTAAAAAGGCAGCAACAGATAGTAAAGGTATACAATTATAAAATATACAACAAAACATAAAACACACTCATAAATCAAAATAATAATTTACCAAAGAATAAAACATGTAGTTTGTTAAAAGTAGCTTAAACTCATTTAGTGGTGGTAACATGGTAAGCTTTAAGGTAACCTGTAGGTAAATCTAAGAGGAGGCGGCATTATATGTTTTATTGGTCTGTTAACGTGGATCATTTAAATAAGTGTAAATACTGTTACCCGAACCACTGAAATCTGTGTCTCTGTCTGCTTTCAATAAAGATTTGACAGAAAAAATAATTCAACACTGACTACACTGCAAAAAAAAAAGTTTTTTAAGAAAAAAATTTCTTAGTATTTTTGTTATGTTTTCAAACAAAACAATTTTGTTAAGCAAAACAATCTTGAATATTTTTCTTGAACACTATTCAAGAAAAATTCAAGAAAAATTTGCTTACCCCATAGGCAGATTTTTTTGCTTGTTTTATGCACAAAATCGCTTAAATGTTATATTTTTGGTTAGACTTATTTTCTTGGGTCGTTTTGCTCATCAAGAAAGAACATCTTAATTTAAGAATTTTGTTGATATTTTTACTGAAAACAAGAAAAAAATACAAAAAAAATGTTTTTCTTGAAAATCATTTTTTGCAGTGTATAGTACGGCCACCGTAGTACGGACATCTAAGATAGGGCTGCATAACAATTAATTCCAACTAATCATTATTTATAACTAATTACTAATTTATTTCAAAAAATACACACACATGCATGTATATATATTTGAGAAATGTGTATATAAATGTTTATATTTTTATATAATTTATATTATAAATAAATATGTATATTTCATATATACACACTTTTATACATAAAATTGTACATGCATGTGTGTGTTATTATATGTAAATAATTATTATACACACACATATACAAAAACTATGATTCTGCAAACGATTAGTTGCAATTAGTTGTTATGCAGCCCTAATCTTAAAGATGCACCTTTCGAAACTCATAGTGAAGCTACAGTAGCAACCACAGAACCAACATGTTGGACTAAATGTTCTGAACCAAAAGAGCTAAGGTAGCATGCACACCAAAGCGTTTACGCCGGTGGCCGGCATATGTTTTCAATTGTTTTCAAAGTAAGCTTGGCACTTTTCAAAAAAGCCAGCAGCTGGCGGGATTTGTCCACACTGAGTGCCAAGAGTTGAAAAATGTTCAACTTTGGGTGAAACATTCAGCTCGTCAATGTCACTCTCACTCGGTCGTCCAATCACAGTGGAGGAGGGGTGGGACAAATATTACAACAACCAACCAGCACATTGTTTAACGGCTGATAAACAAAGCAGAGGTTTCAGCCTCGTTTAAAACGCTTTGGTGCACACGGCCCCTAAGAGAACTGAACTACATCTGTAAATATTTTATTTCTCCATTTATGACAGTCTGTATTTGTGTATTACCACAGTGGACTTCATCTGAGCCATCGGGACAATCTTTATGTCCATCACACACGAGTGCTGCTTCCACACAACCAAAACTCCTACAGACAAACTGGCCCTCGACGCACAGAACTCTGGGTAAACCGTCATCATAGGGTGTCGTCACATCCAAGTAACCTTAAAAAAATCAAGGAAGAGATTTCAAAAAATATTGTAACCAAACCTATCCCTTTTAAAGCATACACGCAGACATATAGCAACCTTTAAAACTTGATTTTTACCACATGGGGGATTTTAAATAAAGCTGATCAAATCTTATCAATGCAGATTGATCAGCAAACCTTTGGATGTACCAGCATCTGACATGGCAGGTAAACCCAGACCTGTACTGTAGGTGACAACATCCTTACCCCTCTCTCTGGGGTTGGTCAAAATATAAATACCTGGTTCTCCTGTTGGACCTCGTGGACTGATGAGATCAGGTGCTGCTGTTGTGACATGAGTGGGCGGAGCTACACCAGGGTGGCCATCTTGAGGACTTGTGGTGTGGAGACCTGGAGGTCCGGAGGTGACATGATGACCAGGACTTCCTGTCGGTCCAGTGCGATTCTGTAATCCTGGTACACCTGGTGACACTGTGGATATTGCACTACTGGGTGTGACCAACTCATCTGATGGAGAGAATAAAAATAAAATTACGATAACGTCCTCCTATAGATCGAAATCAGTAATGATGTACGTGTGTCATATTCACACTCCAAAATCAAACGTAAAATCATAAAAAGTAAATTCTCAACCTCCTCTGCAGCCCAGAACCTCGACCCGCAGGTAGAAAGTGTGTCTGTATTCGACAGGAATGATGCGGAGATAGCGAGCTCTCACCAGCCTCTCCAACCAACGTGTGACTGGTGTACGGCCCACCATCCTCACCTCAAATATCTGACACAGACAGAGTTATAATTTAATATCACACTCATATTCAATCCTATTGGCATCGTTGTTCTTGACTGGATTACCTTCGGAGCAGATCCTCTCTCTCCGGTCTCAGTGAAGTCGGTAAAGTGGTTGTCCGTTAAAGCGAAAGCGAGTCTGTATTTGGTAAGGTAACCCCACATACGCTCACTGCCCTGCGTCACCACCCCGGATATCCAAGTGGGCTCCAGGAAATCCACCTGCAAGAACGGATGAGGATCACTGGGCAATGGACTCCATCCAGGCTCCATGATCATACTGAGGAGAAATAATTCACCAAAACAAAGAAAGATCAGAGAACAATGAAAATGTATTAAAGGTGGAGTGCACAATGTTTGAAAAATGCTTTGGAAAAGAGAGTCGGGCCGACCACCAAAACACACTTGTAGCCAATCAGCAGTAAGGGGCGTGTCTACTAACTGACATCCTTGCCGGGGTTGCGTTTGTGTGGGGCGGGTCTATCAAAAGAAGGTCCAGATTTTATTTGGGTAGGGGCGTTTATGTTTAGATGATTTCAAATATCAACATTGGCTTTCAAACATTGTGCACTCCGCCTTTAATGGTTGAACTGCTGTAGTATGATGTCTATTAATTATTATGCTAAAAAGATGTGTCTTACATACAGTATGCATAACAGATCAGATTAATTAAAATGCTCACACGTTAGGTACAACATTGAGACGGCCGGCATCAGCCGGATTATTCTCCCTGTAGGAGGAAGAGCTCAGCTGACCGTAATTGACACGCCCATCCTCAAATCCAAGAGCAGAAGAGCAGATATCTGATGGATGATTGACAGTTGATCACTTCATTACAGCAGGGCATACATAACTGTGATGGTGTTTATCTAGATAAATGTATAATTTAATAATGAGATATAAATATATATATTTCTGCCATTAGCATCAGAAGTCCTCACCTCTTTCACCAGGTCCTGCCTCCTGTAAAACACCCAAAGCAGATACAATAAGACATTTTTAACTTTCATCTACAATTAATAGGCCAAATATTTAATAAAATACTACAACATGACTATTTATTGATAAAAGCTCAAATAGAGAAAGCGTTTGAAATAACTTACTGTGGTGGTAAATACTTTTGGTGTGGTTATGAGCTTCTTGCTGGGTGTCCTGAGAGGGGCGGCTGTAGGCGTGATGTGGGTTATATTTGTATGTGTACAGTCTCTCTCATCAGCACCATCAGGACAATGAGAAACTCCATCGCACTGTTGCGCTGACTCAATGCAGCCCCCTGGTGGAGGGCAGGAGAACTGACCTGATGGGCAGCGTTTGGTAGGAGTTGGCCGAGTACCTGAAAATAATATAAGATGAATCAATGTACGTGTGAGGGGTTTTTGGACTTTGATACGTTCCTTGATGGGTTTTTAAAGATAAAGCTGCATGTCTGATAACAGTCCAGAAGTATCTCTCAAAACTTTATCAAACACTAGTTGTAATATTATATTGTATCCAGGTCAGTACAAACCACAGTTTAGTTCGTCTGTAGCGTCGCCACAGTCATCACGGCCATTACATAGCGCCCCCTGAGGGCCAGTGGGCACACAGCGGCCGTTACCACACAGAAACTCTCTTTCTCTGCAGGGACGCAGCGGAGGCGAGACGGTCAGTGGAGGAGTAGGGGTGGACCAGTGATGCTCTGGAGAGAGAGAGAGAGAGAGAGAGAGAGAGAGAGAGAGAGAGAGAGAGAGAGAGAGAGAGAGAGAGAGAGAGAGAGAGAGAGAGAGAGAGAGAGAGAGAGAAGAGAAAGAGAAACAAGAGATGAAATGCAAGATACCTTAATGGGCAAACTGTATAACCAAAAACAGGATCCATAACAGCAAAACATTATTAATGTATTTAAATTGAATAATTGAACGAACGAACGAATGCCTTTGTTGTTATTGCACAGCTGTACAATGAAATTCAAGAGAAAGAGATTAATTTACCATCAGCGCACCCCATGAGTTCAACTCTCAGATAAATTCCGTTCTGAAAGTCATGAGGCAGAACTCGAACAAACCGAGCCGACACCATCCGGTCCAATCGAGACAGAGCGACATTACGATCATCTCTGTTGCCCAAAAACACCTACAAGAAACACACAGAACAGAGGAGCTAAACACCATATACCAATATAAAATGGCAGTGCCCTGGTTGGATAGTGCAGATTAAGGGGCGGTATTATTGTAATCACATCACAAGGGGAGCAAAATTTCAATGAGCTATGTTTTCACCTGCTTGCAGAGAATGGTTTACCAAAACTAAGTTAGTGGGTTGATCTTTTTCACATTTTCTAGGTTGATAGAAGCACTGGGGACCCAATTATAGCACTTAAATATGGAAAAAGTCACACATTCATGATATATCCCCCTTTGAATAATGCTTCTTTTTGGTTAATAAATAAAAAATCTAGATGTGACCCAGGACCACAAAAGCAGTCATAAGTCAGACGATTATATTTGTAGCAAAAGCCAACAATTCATTATGTGAGTCAAAATTATCGATTTTTCTTTTATGCCAAAAAAACATTAGGATATTAAATAAAGATCATGTTCCATGAAGATATTTTGTAAATGTCCTTCCTAAATATATCATAAAGGATTTATTATCATTAATATGTGTTGCTAAGGACATCATTCGGACACCAATGCTTTTTTTCTCAATATTTAGATTTTTTTGTACCCTCAGATTCTAGATTTTGGAAAGCTTATTTATTCTAATTTATTAAAGCTTATTTATTCAGCTTTTGGATGATGATAAATCTCAATTTCTAAAAAATGGCTGTTATGATTGGTTCCCATTTGGCAATATATATATATATATATATATATATATATATATATATATATATATATATATATATATATATATATATATATATATGTCAGGACTCTGCCTTGAAGTCTTGTTATATTTGTATTTTGTCATGGTGGCAGAGTTCTGGCAGTCCCTGGCCTTGTGTGGAGGTTCATGCCTTGTTTTTGTGTTTGGGCATGTGCCTCCAGTGTCTTGTCATTTGTCCCCGTCCCCTCGTCCTCCTGCTTAATGTTAATTATTACTTATTCCCATCACCTGTTTCACGCTCGTTATCTTGTTTGGTTTATTCTATTTAATGTCAGTGTTTCTTTAGTTCTGTGCAGGATCATTTTGTTCTGTAGGCTATCTTGTTTCATGTTCTAGTCTAGTCTGGTAACCTAGTAGAAGTTTAGTGTTTCATGTTTCATGTTGTGTACCCCCTCGTGGGTCTTTGTTTTGTTAGTGTGAAGAAATAAAGTGTTTTCTGTTTTCCCCGACATCGTCTGCTATTGGGTTCATCTGTCCTGCTAATCCTCACATATATATATATATATATATATATATATACACACAGAAACCTAACACTGTAAACATAACAGGTTTGAAAAGATTAAAATTAAATATATTTTCTACATACGTAAACATTTTATACAAACTTAAATATTTTAGATACAGAAAAATATATTTTTTCTTTATGGGTTGTAAAAATTGAAATACATTTAAAAATGTATTCTTATATATGAAGGTTAAAACTAAATATATTTTTTAAATGTAAAAATATATAAAATTAATCTTTTTTTTCTACAAAAAATATTACACATATATTTAAAGTATATTTTTGGCGTATTAATTTTTCGATAAACATAACTGAAAGTTTTTATCTGTCGTTGAAGTGTCTGGGTACCTTGGCTTTGGGTCTGGCATCTGTAATGAACTCTTTGTACATGTACCACTGATGTCCATCATTGCTGAACTGCAGGTAAAAGCTGGACACAAAGGTATCGAAGACGCCTCCACCCTGAGTCAACACACCTACAACACACGTAACATCCATCGTGTTACATTTATTCATTTCATTAAACTGTGTTTAACTTGCTATGGTCAGTCAGCTGAAGACTGCTGTATGTTCTTGTGTTCAAGGTTTCATATCACCTGTGATATTGTAGGGTCTCAGCAGGTCTATCTGGAGATATGGGGCGTGTGTGGAGATCCTGTGCCCCTCAGGTGCCCCTGGTGAGAGGTCTCTGTACTCCTCCGGTTCTGGGCTCCAACCCTGCAGGTCGTTGTGGAGGTCTCGTGCGTGCAGGCGTCCCGCCGATGGAGGATGACCTGGCTGATAGGACGAGGCGCTGAAACTGGCTGCAGGGAGCGACTGGATACCCAAAGGTGACCAGCACTCATCTGTGAAAGAATGCAGAGAACATCACATGAAGAAATCATTTTGGATAAAAAAAATGTAAAATATGACAATGTATATTTTAATTTTTCAATGACACATGCCACACATCTCAAGATAAAATGACACTGACCTTCCGGTGGCAGTGGGTATGTTGGTATAGATGGAGGGATCGCTGATGGTGTTGGGCCCTCAAATGTTATTGGAAGGGTGATGGGTGTAGTTGCCAAGATAGTGGTACCATTACCTAAAGAAACAAGTCGTCACATGATCAGATAGCATACATTATGTATTAAGTGTTGTTAATATTTTCTCAACTTGACAAAGATTTATCCCAATAAGAATTTAAAACCTTCACAACGACAACATCGATCTCCTTCTGCTGGAATCAGAGTTTGATCCTAAAGAGATGGGAAATAAATGTATTCAGGTTAATAAGGATTTAGGATTCAAGGTTTATTTATTTGCCAAATACACAGTTGTATAGAGAGAGACTATATAAATAGTGAAATGACAGTCGGGTCTGCTCCATAGACAGGATTGAAGAAAAATAAAATCAAACCGAATAGTATAAAACCAAGAGTTTTGTGAAACATCAACAATTAAGAGTAAAGGTAGCAGAACTATCAAAACATAATCAGGAGGAACAACAAAATAATACCAAGAAAATTCTTATTATCACACAAAGTTAGCTGACAGACATTTTTACATTTCAGGGCATGATTTAGATCATGTATGATGCTTTACAACATTGCAGTCATGTGATTGGACGTCTTCTTCACTGTGATACACACACCTGTGGGCATCCAGTGGCAGTGTATGGGCAGTAGGGGGCGCACTGCACCGTCAGATTGGGCAAACATTGGCACAGCTGGCAGTGACTCCCTCTCCAGCGCTCGCCCACTGGATACGAGTGACCCGCATGTTCACATTCACTGCACAGCTCCGTCTGACAGCTGAGATTACACAAACACACAAATACATCATCATATAAAAACTGAAAATAGAGTTATAACATTTCTGTCTATATAAGACCTTAAATGTGATCATACCATGGTAATACTTTGATTTAAACATATTATCATGTTCCATAATATGCAAAAAGTACTAAATAAACATTATAAAAGTTAAAAAAAGTAAAACATGATACTATAATACCACCCCAAAACAAAAACTACAACATATTATTTCTCAATAATGAACAGTCTCACCGTCTGGCCTTCCGGTAAATCCCACGGCATTGTCGTCCATTGCCGTATTTCAACGGGTTGTTTGGGCTGCGGAACGACCACTGTACACTTTGAACTCCACACGGACCCAAACATTCACCCCATGATGACCAGGACGACCAACCACAGTGAACTAATGGAAAAACACACACAAACAATTAAGACATCTCAAAGTTTCACGCTAACATTTTATATATTCTACACCTAAACATCATCAGATTTAAAGACTAACATCTTCTGAATCATTGAGGAGCAGTTTTAACAATTGTTTTTTGAATAGCGAGGATAATCTGGACCTCACAGGTGAAGCCAAACATGTACACACATAAATACAAACACATCTTCATGATTCTTTATCCACACAAACAATTCTAAAAAAACAATCTTTAATTGTCACCTAATATGCAAAACTCACTTTGATAGGTTGTTTGAACTTGAATGAATTTGCCGTTGTTTGGACACAATCACCATGTAATGCAAAAAATCTGCCCATTCCTTTTTTTTAATTTCTCATTAAACCTCAACAGTCTGATGGGACAAGCTGTTGGTTTTTTCTGAGCAAAGTGATGTCACTTTGTGCAGGCTCCACCCACAACCATCCATACCACAGTTCATTTTTTTTTTATTCTTTACATAATTCATTAACACACTTTCATTATGAACAATAAAATATTGTGAATGTCTTCACATCTTCAAAAATTGCCATATTGGGTGACCTTTAGTTGAGCGTTGATGCTCAGTTTAAAATAATTTGGCACTTGACATGCATGTGTGTCATTACCAGAACACTCTGGGTTAGGTTGACATCGCTGGGCTCTTCCTCTTTCACACACACAGATATCACAGCCCACTTTAACCTGTTGACCGGGCCAATACCGGACCCCGGACACTTCACAAACACATTCATCTGGCAGGACACATTGACCCTCATGGTTCATGACCATCCCATCGGGACACCAGCAGCCTGAAGAAAGATACAGAAGAACAACAAATAATCGGGTATGTCTGACTTAGTCATGATTCTCATTAAGGGTGTTGCAAATAAATACTTAACTATAAGACTTTATAAAATAAAACTGCTTCTGAAAGTTTCTTATACATTTAAAGATGATCAGGCTTTATTGTGGTACAGTTAGTGCAGAAAATGTTTTTTTGTTTAGAGTGAACTGTGATTACTATAGTAAAGGGACGACTCTAAGCTGCATGAATTACAGCTCACCTGTGAAACATTTGGAGTTTGGGTCGCATGTCATTGACCCGGACACATGAGCACAGGTCAAAGGGCACGACGCACAGCTGTGTTTAACGAGGCCCGCTGGACACGAGACATTAGAACAGCTGTCCTGACGACAAGGTCCTGGACAAATGACAAGAGAGAGAGAGAGAGAGTCAGTACATCTGTTTTTATACACAAATACTAATACCAGACATTTTTTAGTCCCCAAAGGGAAACAAGTTTATAAATCATACAGAACAATGTTTTCGATAAATCTAAAAGAGCAGAACGATATTTTTAAGAGGGTTAGTTTTAGGGGTTGGGTTAGGGCAGCAGTCCTGTGTGTCTAGTTTAAATAGGAGATGTGGAAAGCGTCAAAATGCGGACAGATTTACAGATCCTCATGCACCCAAACATTTAGCTTTAGTTTCTGTGGGCATGGCCAGTGTAAAACCAGTATTTGTGTGTATGTGGTTTCTGTAGTTTCTCACTGATGTCTGTAGTGTGATTTGTTTCTCCAGGCAGGTCTGCGCAGGCTTTGCCTCCGTTCTGTGGTGGGAAACACTCTCTGCGACGCACCTCCACCCCTCCACAACCTGCACTACAATTTGACCACGTCACCCACGGCAGCCAGTAGCCATCAACTGTTTGACAAAACACAACACAACAATAAATAAATGCAGAGTAATGCAATGCAATAACATATACATACACCGGATACTTGAAGAATAACATGTTATAAGAATCCTTTAACAATATCTGAAAATGTCATATACTGTATTGTCCCAAATATAAGACGACCTTGCTTATAAGACAACCCATCCTTCTTAAAGTGTACCTTTAATGACTGACTCTTGTATTTTATAATAAAAGTATTTCTGAAAATACTTTCCATAAGTCAAAGGGAACCCATTTGGCGAGTTTTTTTAAGTCCTTGAATAAAAGAACGAGTCCTTCGTGTCTTCTCTGCCTGCCTTGAAACTGTGCTATTTCGTTTTAAAATAATACTCTTTTCAAATCTAAGGAAACGCGTAGAGGTAAGCCATTTTTATTCTGGTTATATTTTTAAATGAGCAATCTTAACAGTAGCTTGCAGAAAACTGTTAATTGTGTTGATAAAATATATACGAAGTTATCATGAACGAACTTTAAGCTATGCAGGCTGAAGCTATTTTTAGCCGTATAGTTAGCTGTTTCACTTAAATTCATTGTATTTGAAGCTCAGTGCTCTGTTATTGTGAAATGACAATTAATCACTATCAACACTGTTGTAAAATATAAATGACATTTTGACTAGCCATGCAGTGTATGATGCTTAAACAGGCAGGTGGATTGGAGTGCTCCCTATTTACTGAGATTGCTATTTTCAAAAGTTTTGCTTCCAAAATATAATAATACATTTAATTATGTATTACAATATACATATAACATGCTAAAGCACATTAATCATTTCTGAAATTATATTCTGTAAGGCTTGTTTTATTTGTCAAAGAAAGGGAGATTTCTAGATAACGTTATGTATTTATTGTTTTAAATCTTTTCTTTTGCAGAGAAAGCATGGTACTGTAGCCAACATTAAAAGGTATGTTACTGTAACATCATCAAGGAAAGAAAACCTGGAGAGTGAGGAGGCTCCATCAACTTCCAGATAGTAAAAGAAAACTCATGTGAACCTGTGCTTAATTCAAGTTTTTATTACACTTAAACTGTTAAATTTTTTAACAAATAAATCTTGAAATGAGACTTACTGCTCTCAAATCCTGTTATTTCATTTGGTGCTAAAGGAAATTTTTTGTTTTTAAGGTTTTTGGCTTATGATAATTTTAATAGACATCAGTGTCTGATTTATTAATGTCCTTATATTAATAGATTGGTTAGCCAAGAGAGTTATTTCACATAATTTGAGTTTTGTGACAAAAATTATACGGCCATAATAAATCACAGTACTTTTGTACTTAAGTACATTTTGAGGCAGATACTTTTGTACTTTTAGTCAAGTAAAAATTTTAAGCAAGTACTTCTACTTTTACTTGAGTAATATTTTACCCTGGGTATCTTTACTTTTACTCAAGTACATGATTTGTGTAATTCGTCCACCACTGCATAAAGGTATATAACATTTAGTCCATCTGGATTTAATAACAATTAGCCATCTCATTGTGAAAAAACACGTAGCCTATTAATATATATTTTTATTAACAATAATTTATCAGGTTGCTTCAGTCCAGGTGAACTTTGTTTAAGTGTATTTTTATGTGTTTTTAGTTACGATGTTATAAATTTGTTAGCAGTGCAGCTTGTAATTGCCAAACTAAAGCGTAAAACCTTTTTTTGAATTAAGATATTTTTATTTGAAATTTGGCGTGTCCATCACTCATTTCTTATGCGATACTTCAAAATGTGCATCAAATCGGGGTGATGGAAACCCAGCTATTGATTATTGAGAGAAATTTTCATGAAAAATGTCATCTTGTGTGTTATCACAGTAATGTACATTTCATATCTGTGTTCCTATAGCATCATTTTCTGCTAGTATTGTTTACCTGGACAGGCTGTAGAGTAACACTGCTGTCTCTGGATGCTTTCGCCTCTGCAGTATCTGTCTGAATCCTCTGGAGTGCAGCGTCTCTGTCGGCTCTTGGTCCCGGCTCCACAGCTATTACTGCAGGAACTCCACGGCCCCCAGGAGCCCCAGTTACCACAGTCCTGCTCATCTGAGGGTCCTGCAGCCAGACAATCTGCTATACCATTACATAACTACAATAACAGAGAAAGATACACATCTATAAAGTAGCTACTCTATATGAAGATGTATTTTTGTTTTAGCAATTTTTATACTCATTACAAACACCAAAGCACATCAAAGGCTACCACTGTATTACAATGCAACCAGGACCACCAGGTGCTCCTGTATAGCTCAGTAGAGCATTGGTAACTTTGGAAAAAAATCATCTGCCACATTGTATTACAGCAGTATTACACACAACAGGCAAAGAACTTTTGATCTATTGTAATCTGAACTGAACATATGAGTATCAGTACCGCACTGAAGGGAACACATGATCCGTCAGCACAGGTGAACTCTGGACAGACAACACTTGTGTTTCCTTCACCAGGTGGTGCTGCAGTGGGTCTGAGTTTATCTGGAGAGAAAAAAAGACAAAAGAGTAAAAATATATGCAAAAGAGAACAATATCACGCCATCCTTAATATTTCTGCTCTATATTGTATATATACTGTAGACTGTGTGATTATTTTCTGTGAGAAAATGTAAAATGTGCAGCACAGCCTGAAGTGCATCCCACAATGCAATGCACGATTTCAGTGTGTTGTAAATGAAACAATAATTACAGTGATTTCTTTTTATGATCAAGACAATAAAAATATGTATTATATTGAAAGGTCACATGCAACCAGAACACAAAATCTTAAAGTAACTGGGTCTCATTCACTAATAATTGCGTACATTTTTGGTATTCATATGGCAAAAAAAAAATTCTTTGACCAAAAATATGTTTTAAATATACGCTAAATACATTTTGTCAAAAGTAAAAATTTTTTTATTTGAATTTTACAAAATAAATATTAAGTTTTAATCTTTATATATTAACATATATTTCAAAATGTATTTCAGGGCAACAAATACATTTCTACTTTTACAACCCATATGACAAAAAAAATCCTGACCAAAATATGAAAGTTTGTATAAAATGTATATGTTTAAAATATAAAATTATATATATATATATATATATATATATTTTTTTTTTTTTCTTTGCAGTTGAAAATATATTTAATTTTAATCTTTTTAAACATTATGTTTACAGGTTTATAACATGTAAGGTTTTTGCATGAAGAAATACATGTTCCTGATGAGTTTTATGGTAATCTGTAATACCGCGACTATCCACTAGATGGTGCACTTACCCAGTTACAAAATTTATAAAAAACTGAAGCAAAAAACTTATTTACTAACTTTACACTCTGTGTATGTTTTGATAATTGTTCTGAATCTGATCTCTAACAAAATCCCTTCACAAATTATTTCAGCTTTTTGCTAAAAAATTATTTTTGAAGAAAAATACTATTTAATATTATTTAAGAGTTTATAAGCAGAGAAAAAATATAGATAGGATGAAGGATCCTGTTTTGTTTGTTTGTTTGTTTGTCTGAAAGCAGAGGGTCTGTTATTTCATTTTATATATTTGTGTTTATATATTTTTAGAAGAAAATTTTCCTGGAATGCACTTCGTGAAACTTTTGTGAAAATCACAAAAAATGCTGGCGGGTAAAAAAAAAAAGGCTGGCGGGGAATGAGTTAAAATATATTAAAAAAATATATATATTTCAAAAATACAAAAATTGGCCATATTCATGAAAAACACATTTTTGTAAATATATTTCAGTACATAATTTTTTTGGCCACTTTTTCTATATTTGAAAATATATATTTTTTTGCTGTATGGGCTTATACGCACATTTGAACTTATCACAAAAACTTTCTGCATAATTCACAACACGTGCATACGTACGGCCATGCATTTGTTCTAACATTAGTAAATTTGGAGTGTACTACATGCGGGCACGAGGTTGGAAATTTGCATAATACACGCCCAAACCAGCTCCATATAAGGGCTTTCCATAGCCCAGCGCTTGTCCACAGAAAAGTTTAGAGCAGTTTGTAGGGTGACCATACGTGCAGTTTTTCCCGGACACAGGATTTCTGGTGCAAAGTAGCATTTGTTGACAAATTTGTGTGTACGCATGTTTAGTGAAGGTGACCCACTGTATTTTATGTTTTTTGCAGAATAACACAAAGGCAGCCAGTATATGTGCAATATAGACATAAGCATTCATTTCTCTCTTCTTTAGCTTTACCTTTTCTTTTATGAGCTTTTTTATGTGCATTCAGATGTGTTAATGTTTAAAAGATCAATGTAGCATACTGTAAACTAACCACACAATATTTCATCCTCTCCTTTGGGGCAGTCAGGGATCCCATTACACACACGTGAAGCATTGACACATGTGCGGTTATCACAGGAGAAGCTCTCTGGGCAGGGAGGAATCCGTGTGGAACCTGCAGAAAATAAAACCATGAAGAAAAACACAAGATAACATTTGACTTGACTGTGATGATACAGGGCCTGTTTGATATAAACATCCTCTTAGAGACTTTGAGAGACATGAGAATAATTGAGACATCTGGCTAATGACTTTCACTGATATAAACAACTTTGAATACAGGCAAAGCAGATGTTTTCATTCCTCCTGCAGAGGATCTGTTAATGTACATCAGAGATACTAGAAGAAACCAGATCCTGCGGCAGGTTTGGGTATTAAATGATCCGAGACCTCCACAGCACATCCTGAATGAATCTTTAACTCCCCCAAACATTCAAAGATCAACCACAATGCTCAATAATTTGTTTAATTTGAAAGAACGTGTGTGTCTCATACCGCAGTTGTCCACGCTCTCATCTGAAGCATCTTTGCAGTTTGGCGTCCCATCGCACAGCTGCTGGTGTTGGATACACTGGTCTCCAGTATGACAGAGAAACTGGTCAGGTTGGCACGTGCGGGAACAGTGCTTCTCATCAGTCCCGTCCAGACAGTCCGTCTCACCATCACAGCGCCAGGCCAATGGGACGCACTGACCGCTCGTACATCCAAATTCATACTGACTGCACCCTGACATCAGAACCGAGATGTTATCAGACATCTGATCTGAATAGAACTCATGAGAGTCCAATATCAATGTGTTGTACCTTTAACAGGACAGATGAGCTCATCGATGCCGGATGGACAGTCTCTATGGCCGTCACAGACTCGGTCTGCAGGTACACACTGATCATTGGGACATTGAAACTCTCCAAGTGAACACACACAACCTCTCTCATCACTATAATCTCCACAGTCATCGTGACCATCACAGCGATGAAGATAGAGGACACAGCGACCCAATGAACAGCGAAACTCATCCTGCCTACACAGCACGCCGCAGTCTGTAACATCAATACAACATGAATTAAGATCTGGTAAGGATTTCAGGTGGTATGCACATGTGTGCCAGAGTCGGGCAGGTCCCCCGTTTGATTTAAAGGGTGGAATAATATTAGCATGTCATTTCTGTGAACTACTCCTATATTACCAGCTATTTTGACTGTAAACAAACATACCATGCTCATCAGAATCGTCTGCAAATCCACAATCCAGCTTCCCGTCACAGATTTTCCTCGCTGGTAAACAGCGGCCGTTGGCACAACTGAACTCTCCGGCTGGGCAGGCAGGTACAGGTGATGTCGGGGCACAAAAGTCCTCGTCTGATTGGTCGGCACAATCGGGGTGTCCATTGCATCTGAGCTCCAGGGGTAAGCAGGGGCCTGAGGAACAGCGGAATTGACCCGGAGCGCATGTGGACGGACAGATCTCATCAGAGCCATCACCGCAATCGTCTTCGTTATCACAGAGCCAGAGAGCTGGAATACAACGCTGAGATCCACCTGAGCACAGGAACTCAGAGTCCTCGCAGGGCGATGGAGGAGAACATGGAGAACCAACGCAATGCCACCTCCCATCAAAGCATGAGCTACAACACATGACTCACAACTATGAGTGCAAGTACCCAACCGAATGATTATGGTTGTGTTATTAAGGGTGATATAAACATGAAAGTTTAAACATGCAATCAAAGCAACTTCAAGTGGACACCAGAATGAACAGATTGTGTGACATCCCCAAAAACCAGTAACCAGACTCTCATCCAAACTCACCAGTTCTGACAGTATTGAACAACAGTCGCTCCCGCAGGAAACAAAGACCCGTCCCACTCGCACGGACACTGAGACTCAGGGATACAAGAATCACCTGCAGACAGAGACAAAATCACTAACACACTAACTTTACATAATTGACTCTATGCGGCTATAGTGGCAAGACAAAAGTAATGTTTTTAGTAAGGCATGTTTGTTAAAACTAGTTATCTTTCCTAATTAAACTATAGCCTAGTCCTGCACTGCAAAAAATGATTTTCAAGAAAAATGTTCTTAGTATTTTTGTCTTGTTTTCAGTTAAAATATCTTAAAATTCTTAAATTAAGATGCTTTTTCTTGATGAGCAAAACGACCCAAGAAAATAAGTCTAGTTTTTAAACCAAAAATCTCAAATTTAAGTGATTTTGTGCATAAAACAAGCAAAAAATAATAATAATAATAATAATAATTGCCAATGGGTTAAGCAAATTTTTCTTGAATTTAGTGTTTAAGAAAAATGTTCAAGATATTTTGCTTAACCCGTTGGCTGAATTTTTATTTTGTCTTACGCCATTTGTGTATATTCTTGCTTGTTTTAAGCATAAATTCACTATATTGTATATTTTTTGTCTTAACGCATACAGCAAAAAAATATATTTTCAAATGTAATTTAAAACATATTTAACAACATAAAAAATGGCCAAAAAATATATATCCCGAACTATATTTTTAAATATGTTTACAAAAAAATTCATCAATTTGTTTTTTGGCCATTTTAAAATATTATTATTATATTTTAAAAATAACACTGTAAAAATTATATTTTTGCTTAGTATTTTTTGTGTTGTTTTCAGTACAAATATCTAAAAATTCAGATGAACAAAATGATCTAAGAAAATAAATGTAGTTTAGTCGAAATATATCAAATTTAAGTGAATTTGTGCTTAAAACAAGCAAAAAAATCTTCTCTCCCCATCTGGCAGATATTTTTGATTGTTTTAAGCACAAATACGCTTAAATTTTACATTTTTTGTCTAAAAACTAGATTTATTTTTACAAGTATTTCTGAAATACATTTTGAAATATTTGTTGAATTTTCAAATTCAAAAATATATTAAATTAAGCTTTAATTTCTACAAAATGTATTTAACATATATTTAAAACATACTTTTGGCCAAATAATTTTTTTTGTCATCATTTACTCGCCCTCATGTTGTTTCAAACCTGTATCATTTCTTTGTTCTACTTTACACAAGCATGTTTGTAACCAAACATATCAGGGTCACCATTCACTTGAATAGTATTATTTTTCCTTCTATGCAAGTGAATAGTGCCCCAGATCTGCTTGGTTACAAACAGTTTTCAAAAAAACCTTCTTTTATGTTCAGCAGAACAGCATCAAAACTTACCGTGCCGTACGGTGCCGTGAGGACAGAAACAGCCTTCTACACATGAGAGGGCATTACAGAGAGTTTGAGGGTTTGGAGGAGAACTGGGACATGAAGGAGAACAGGCAGGACCACAGGCCTCATACACCAAACCATTCTCACACTGAAGAGCTGAAAAGAGACAATATTTCACACTAAATAACACAAATAATACAAACCTAACCAATTCAATGTTAAGAACAGAGAAACTCACGACAGAGTCCCTGTGACCTCCAGCGAATATAAACTCCTCTGCGGTTACACTCCTCAGCATACGCAGAGATGGCCGTGCAAAGACATTCACAGTCTCCTCCTGAATCACAGCTGAAAAACACAAAATAAACACCTCTTTCAAACACTTGACTTTTGTGCTTTCTAAACTCAATGTAGACAACAATGAGCAAACTTTGATCACTGCTGCCTGTGAGAACATCTAGAAAGTGCAAATACAAAACATAAAGCATACATGAACAATACTTCATCTTCAATATGTAGATATCAACATAGTAAATTATAAACATATATCTTGATGAAACTTTGATTGTAACTTTCAGGGTTAAATAGAGAAAAAGAGAAGATGTTTCTTACCCACAGGCATCAAAAACACACCAGTCGTAGTAGATCTGGAACGGCACCTCTGCGTGACAAGGGCTAAAGATCTCCTGACCAATCACGGCACATTTTTTCTTCGCCCATGTTACCCTGTGAGGGTTGATCTGCAGGGTTAAAAAAGTGATATTTAACCCTTGTGTGGTGTTCGTATTTCTGTTACTTAGACAATGTTTGTGGGTCTAGTGGACCCACTGTATTATTTGTATCTTAAACCAATGCAGTCATACAAATTTATGTATAACTGTTTACAGATGATTACTTTAGCCTTATTGCAAGTATTATAGACAGAATTTATGGTTAATATTTGTCATTTACCACTGGTAGAGGACTATTAGATTAAAGTGCTATTCGATTTTGTGATAATATGAAATAAGAGAAGAAAGTTTTATTCTCCCCCAGATCTTTATCTAAAATAAGTATTTTCATCACTTTTTCATCTCAAATAAGTTTTTCATCACTTTGATGTTTAATTCTTTGAAGAGTTTAGTTTGAAATTGTACACATTTGTGTCCGTCTACACAGCACAAGCCCCATCTGAAAAGATGCGGTATCATAACACATTATCCACACTGAACACATAACCTGTTCATGCCAGCCTACACAACACATAAGAAGCAGATTTTTACTGTGTAGCTGTGTTGCATATGCATTTCTTGCATTTTATAGACGTATACTGTGTCTTCCTGTCCATCTTATGTCCACACACACTGCAGTACAATGTGTTGCTTTTAGCTACAACCTAAAATGATGAAAATGCTTGGATATGAAATTTTACTTTCCCTATTTATCACTCTCTCTCACATACTCATACACACACACACACACACACACACACGCACGCACGCACGCACGCACGCACACACACACACACACACACACACACACACACACACACACATGTTGGTGTATGTGGTTTACGGGGACATCTCCATAGACGCAATGCATTTTATACTGTCCAAACTGTTATATTCTATTCCCCTAACCTACCCCAGTCCCTAACCCCAATGTCACAAAAACCTGTTGCCAGTCTTTAATCTATGAAAAACTACCATTTAGTATGTTTTTTTAGCTTTTCCGTTTATGAGGACACTCTCTGTGTCCCCGTAAACCACCTTTATAGCATAATAAACATGTCATTATACACTATTCATGTCCTCGTAAACCACATAGACCAACACACACACACACACACACACACACACACACACACACACACACACACACACACACCATAGGTTTTGTGGTAACTCATGGTTTTACAAATAGTAATCAATACACCAGTTTACCATGATTACTACACTTTTACTATAATACAACCATGGTTATTTTTTGTAAGGGATTTAATGGTAAAATGTAGAATGGTTCCTGTTAGACAAAAGGTAAAGTGTTTGGGACAGTGGGGGCAGACAAGTGTTCATGCTTGATGTATAACATGTTGTATCTTTGCGCTGTTACAGCAAGTGCAGAAGGCCAAAACTCTGACATGCATCCATCACTTATGTACAGAAATATATACAAACACACTCATGCACTCACAGGAGTCCCAGATAAGAGAAAAACAAAGTGAAGTTACTTAGCACATTCAATTTTCACTCTCTTATTACCTCCGGGTCCAGTGGACCCGAACACCACATATGTAATATAAATGTGTAGGGAGGGTTTACAGTGTACAGTCATTATAAAGTTGTTTATTTTTATGTTCTTTATAGAAAATGAGCCAAGGCCAATGAATCTGAGGTTGAAACAACAATTAATTGCATAATTTTTCTTTTAGTAAACATTAAAAACGGGTCCCACAGACCCGAACACCACACAAGGGTTAAAGCAACACTATGTAGTTTCCATGTAAAAATGACTTACAGCTCCCCCATGTGGTTGAAAAGCGCAACAGTGCCTGGTATCAGACACTCTTCTGCAGGCAGGGGGAGGGGGGAGGCTGTGTGCTCTACCCTCCACCGCCACTTTCAGAGTGTGCTTGTAGCAGCTAAGAGGCTACTCAGGTTGCAGCAACAGAACAATTTGTCCAGTTAAAAGTTGTTCTATCACTGAAATAAATTTAGAGACATTATTTAAAGGTAAAAAAAACTACATAGTGTTGCTTTAAACATTTCATCATGATAGCTACATATGCAGTAATGCACTAGTAAAAGTTATTCTGCTTTAATACAGTATGCAATTACAGCATTTCTGAGGTTACTGTATTTCTACATCAACTTATTGGAAAGATTAAAGTTACTGTAGTATTTTTATTTTAAATGAGCAAAATGACCTAAGAAAAAGTGTAGTGCTTGGACAAAAAAGGTGTGCTTAAAACAGAAAAAGAATCTGCCAATGGGGTAAGACATTTTCTTGAATTTTTCTTGAATTGTCTAAGAAAAAAATACACTTACTTTTTTTTCTCACCCCATTGGCAGATTTTTTTTATTGCTTGCTTGTTTTAAGCACAAATTCCCTTAGTTTTTTTTTGTCAAAACATTTTGCTTATCAAGAAAATGCATCTTGAAATAAGAATTTTAAGATATTTGTCCTGGACAAAAATACTAGATAAAAATCTTATTTTTTTGCAGTGCATCATCACTAGTTTGAGACACTAGTTAAGATGCTGTACTTATGATATAGGCTATGAAGGGTGCTTACGATGCAGGGGTCCCGGAGGTCCTGGTCCGTGACATCAGGACAGGATGGACTGACTTTCCAGGAGTTTCCAAACAGTTCTGGAGTTGACTCCATGATGCCTTGTCTTGTTGTGAAGTCATTCTCAGCGTCACCATCAAAGTTTCCACATAATCCTCCAACTCGGCTTCGCAAATGTGGCATCAGTCGCACATAAACGCGCATACCTGAAATGTGTTTTATTTTATTAATTCCAATTTACAAATAGGTTTAAAGTCGTATTTACCAAATAACTGAAACACATGGAACAATAAAAAAAAGTTAATATATCAAACTGTGTGGATGAGCTTTTTCTCCACCAACTTTATAAAAAAAGTTTGCAGCCACCGCCAGCATTTTTTATGATTTTTACAAAAGTTTAATGCCTTCCAGAAAATTTTCTTCTTTAAATATATAAGCAAACAATATATCAAAAGAAAGAACAGACCCTCTGCTTTCAAACAAAACAAAAAAAGTTTCAACCATATTTTCATTTGTTCTCTTTTTATTCCCTCTCAAACATGGGCAGGTTTCCTCAACAACAAAAAAAAATGTTTTTTTTTTTTATCAAAAAGCTGAGATAATTGCATTTTTGTGAAGGACTTTTGTTAGAGATCAGATTCAGAATGATTATAAAACATACACAGAGTTTTTACTGTTTTTGGATCAGTGGATGCTTCAGTTTTTTATAAGTAAGTGTAAGTGTGCCACCTACTGGATAAGAGCGGAAATATGGATTGCCGTAAACAATCATCACTGGCAGGTAAGCGTTTTCTCTTAATTGACGAGATAATTCGCCAGTGGCGGGGAAAGAGTTAATGTACGTACCTCCATCCCAAAGCAGAGTGACTCCGAGTCGAGAGGTGAGAGACACAAACATCCCGATCCGCTCCAGAACCAATCCACTGCCAGAATATGACTTCGGAAGAGTCACTGGAATACCATTGACAGTCACAGCTTTACCTGAGACAACAGAAATACAAAACACTGAACATCATTTATATGTTTTACATGAACATTATAATCTGATTGAGAGAAAGTAAGGCTTGAAAGTAATCTGTCTCTTGCTGGGTTTCCATCCAAATGTGAAGCTAATCTCTTCAAAATGTGCAAAAAAAGAAAAACAAATAAATGCAAATTAGGTGCGTTTCCATCAAGTTGTTAGAGGGAATGGCAATGGTATCGGAAACCAACAAAGCATGCTTAGAAAATTGAGACAGGACTGTATTTAGCTACGATTAGGCAAGTTATAAATTTACTAGTGTAACAGATTTAACCAGTAATTTGGAGTTGATTGAGTTTTACATGAGACTGAGTGCATTTGCATTGTGATCTGTGTGCAATACATTTTCCCCTCGGGGCTCGCCGTAGATGGCGTGTGGGCATGCGCACTGGAGGATGGTGTGTGTGTACAATGTGAGTTCCGGGTTGAGCACCACGTTGGATGGGGTGCAATAATAATAATAAAAGTCAAAGAGTTAATGATCAGACGACAAGCCTCCGTTTCTTATTTTCTTATATTTCAGTTTAGGCGAACCCTAAGTTAAACGCTCGGTTACACTGGTGGCAGCGGTTCTGTTTATTTGTTGCGCTCGCGTGGTACAGTGTTGCGACGGATGTTTTAATAGTTAGTGTAGCTTTCAAAGTTCTAGAAAGTTAGGGTGCGCGTGCAAGTTCATACCACCGAAAACATTATGTGGTGCAAGGAGGAGTTTGATATTTATCCGAGACGTGACCGTGACAAGAGCAGCAGACACGTTCGGATTGAGTTACCTCCGCCGTTCTCCGGTGATGAAAAGCAGAGTTTTCTATGCTGGGCTCGTCAGTTTGAGGTTGCGGTCAGAGCGCTCACTGAGGATGATGGCACGGCATCCTACAATTATGAACTGGCGAGAATTCTACCGACACGTTTGACCAGTGCGGCGTTTCTGCTGTGGGACAGCCTCCCTGGTGCTGTTCAGTCGGATTATACAGCTGTTAAAGATAAACTCAAAGAGGCATTCGGGCAAAGACAGTTTATGGATCGCTTCAGAGCCACTCTTTCAGCTCGGCCCCGAGCTCCGCGAGAAAGTTTGGAAGTGTATGCGGCTGAGATTAGCAGGCTGGTTGACGATGCTTTTCCCGAATATGGTGAGAAAGCTCAAAAGGAAGAAAAATTTCGTCGTTTCTTGGCTGGCCTGGATCCGGTGCTCAGAACTAAATGCCATGAACAAGGAGCTACGGATTTAGAGGAGGCCGTCATAATTGCAGGTCGGTGTGAAAATGCTAGAGATGTAATTAAGACTGATTATATGGCCGTAAATGCCGCTCATAGTGATGGTGACGAAGGGGCAGTGGCTGCTATTAATTCTGGATCTGGAAGAGACAATGCTGGACTATACAGAGCAGTAGAAAGATTGGCAGACGAAATGAGGGACATGAGGATACAATTGAGGCGTTTAGGAGATGAGAACCAAAAACTGAATGCCAAAGTTAATTCTAAAACAATGGAGGACTGGCAATGGAGCCGCTCTCAATCTAATGGACTGTGTCAGTGCTGCTGTGGGGGCCGTGGATGCCAGTCACAGAGAGGTCGTTCACCTGAGAGACAGTGGGTCAAACACAGCGACAGGTATAAATCAGGTACGGATTATGGTGATGTTAACGACTCATACTCTATGCGGTACCCTCTTAGACGCAGTCCAAGCCCTAGTCCTCGCAGACGGAACAGCTATGAGGATGACTCGAGAAAGCGCGGAGTACGGTTCATGTCTCCCGGTGCAGGAGAGCGACATAATGGGCCGGGAAACGGACTGTAGCTGATGTTACGGCCCAAACACCAGCTATGTTGATTAAGGGCCCTCAAATAGACAACACAAATGTCAGTAACTCTATTTTCAAAGATTCTAATGAAGCCACTTACACTGGCCCAGGCCTGATGGTGTCATATGTGAAGGGAGTGATTGAGGGTGTAGAGGTTCAAATTTTAGTGGACTCTAGTTCCAGCGTGTCTCTCATTAGTGCTGATTTTCGCATGTCCATCCCAGCACTACGCAATCGCCCATTGAAGAAGGATTATGTGGCGGCTCGTGCCGTTAATGGTCAGATGCTGGATACGCTAGGCACCATTACAATGACATTTCAGCTAGGAACTGAGTCATGGCAACATATATTTCATGTAGTAAGAGAAACCACTCAGACAGTGCTGTTGGGGTGGGATTTTCTGTTGAAGAATCATGCCTTACTGGACCTCAGTAGGGCAAAGTTACAACTGTGGGACATTTCAGTTCCTCTCCTTACCAGCAAAGACTTTGTTCCCTTCTGCTGCAATGTGTCCATGGCAACCACAATTTCCTTACCTCCCCTCAGTGAGTCAGTTGTACCTGTTAAAGTTTCTTCACCTTATGTGGCTCAAATGCTGAATGACTTTGATGGCTATTTGGAACCTAATGTGGCAGATTCATCCAATTTAGTGGTGGCTCATACAGTGACCACAGTTAAAAATGGACTAACAAAAGCTCGGATTTTGAATCCTACTGGACAGGACATTTCATTGAAACAAGGTATGCACCTGGGCGAGTTTTACTCTGTTGATGGCGCTGATATTCAGTTGCTTATGACTCCGGTCGATGTAGCTGCGACATCAACAACAGGAGTGACACCCCCTGTATCACTGGATAAGTCACCAATTTCAGAGTTTGAAAGAATGGCACTTTCTGAATTACTGCTAAACTACAATGACATCTTCAGCTCCTCCGAGAAAAATTCTGGAAAGTGCAAACTGATTAAACATCACATCAGAACAGGTGAGCAGGCTCCTATCAAACAGCGCCCATACCGCGTGTCCCCTGAGAAACGTGCTGAAATAGAGAGACAAGTGGCGGGTCTGCTAGCAGATGGTGTCATCGAGGAGAGCCGCAGCCCTTGGGCATCACCTGTGGTTTTAGTTAAAAAGAAATGTGGCTCCTGGCGTTTCTGTATTGACTACAGACGTTTAAATAGTGTGACGGTGAAAGACTCTCATCCCCTACCTCGTGTAGACGATACCCTGGACGCGTTGGCAGGAGCTGTGTGGTTCAGCACTTTAGACTTTTCTAACGGATACTGGCAGGTAGAGGTTGATGAGGAAGACAGGGAAAAAACTGCATTTACCACAGGACAAGGACTCTATCAATGGTGATCCATGCCGATGGGCCTCTCGAACTCTCCTGCTACATTCCAACGTTTGATGGAGTTAGTCCTCAGGGGGCTCCCATGGCACGTCTGCATGGTGTATCTGGATGATATTCTGATTTACAACAAAACTTTTGACGAACACTTGTCCAGTTTACAAGAAGTGTTTTCGAGAATTCAGTCTGCCGGCCTAAGACTAAACCCAAAAAAATGCCACCTGGCCAGAGATCATGTAGTTTTTCTGGGTCATGTTATTTCTCGAAAGGGACTCCAGCCTGATCCTAGGAACACAGAAAAGGTTCGCAACTGGCCAGTTCCTCAATCTCCGTCTGAGGTCAGGGCGTTTGTGGGACTGTGTTCCTATTACAGACGTTTTGTCAGAGACTTTTCAAAATATGCTGCTCCACTGAATCAGCTTGTTGGTAAGAATGTGCCCTTTGTGTGGTCTTCCGAATGTGACAAATCTTTTAATTTCTTGAAAAATGTGTTGTCATCTGAGCCTATTGTGATTCTGCCTGACTTCAATGTGCCATTTAAAATCCACACAGATGCATCCAATCTGGCTGTCGGTGCTGTGCTCGCACAGGATAGAGACGGCTTGGAGCATGTTGTAGCCTATGCTAGCCGGGCATTGAACGCCACACAGAGGCGCTGGTCTACTTTCGATCGGGAGCTGTGGGCCATTGTGTGGGCGGTAAGAGAATTCCGGCATTACATTGGACTTTCTTCTTTTACCATTATCACAGACCATCGACCCCTGTTGGCCCTGCGCCGTATGTCTATTGAGGACGACCCAACAGGACGGAGAGGACGATGGATTATGGAACTCGACCCACTGAACTGGGTCATCATTCACAAGGAAGGGAATCAACACAAGAATGCGGACGCACTGTCTCGTCGCCCGGAAACACCCGACCCAGTGGGCACAAAGTCGAGTAGTAATTGGATGTCAGAAGTCAATGTGGTGAGTTCAGGTCAGCCGAGTAGTGACAAGTCATGTCCCTCTACAGTTGTTAGGTCTCCAAGGGAAAAGACTGCCGCACACCTACCTGACTTTCCTGATTCAGATACTGTTTCCATGAATGCTCTGTCTTTCAATACACTGGACATTAGGGCCTCTCAGCAGGCTGATCCTGACATTAGAATTGTTTTGAATTGGGCAGAGCAGTCACAAAGGCCTCCCAGGAGACAGTTAAGAGGTGCCTCTCAGTGTTTGAAAAAACTTTGGACGGAGTTCAGTCGCCTCTCAGTTATTGATGGATTGTTGTGTCGCTCTGTAATCTGTTCGCTCACTGGTGATACCATATTGCAAATTGTTGTACCCAGTGCTATGACTCCTGATATTCTTTTACAGCTGCATGGGACCCCAGCCTCTGCCCATTTCTCTTCTGAACGTGTGTGGGAACAGGCGAGAAAATTATGTTACTGGCCTTCCATGTACAGGGACATCAAGGCATGGTGCGAGCAGTGCACAGCATGTCAGACACGTCGAGGTCCTGTTCCGTCCCATCGAGCACCTATGGGCGGTTCCCAAACCGTCCGTCCTTTTGAGAGGGTGGCTATGGACATTCTAGAGCTGCCGGTGACCACTAAGGGAAATCGGTATGTGTTAGTGGTTGAGGACTATTTCACAAAATTTGTCAATTTGTATGCATTGCCTAACCAGACAGCCATAACTGTTGCGCGCTGCCTCTTTGAGGATTATATTTTGATTCATGGTGTTCCAGAAACGTTGCATTCCGATCAGGGCCGGCAGTTCGAGGCAGAAGTGATTCAGAGCCTCTGCCAATGGCTAAACATCAAAAAGACCCGCACCACTCCCTACCACCCAAAGTCGGACGGTATGGTTGAGCGCTTTAACAGGACATTGATTGACCAGTTGGCTAAGACACTGCTAACCCATGGAGGAGAATGGGATGAGTATGTGAAACATGTCGCTTTTGCTTACAACACATCGCCTCACTCCAGCACTCATTTCACACCTTACTTTTTGGCCCATGGCCGGGAGGCACGAGTGCCTGCTGATGTTATATTACCGACTCGTGCACTTGACCCACAAATGACTGGATCCCATACCGATTTTGTCTTTTCGTTGCAAAGAAAACTGGACTCTGCCTTCAGCAGTGCACGCATGCATAGCGAGGCTGCTCATGAGCGTCAGAAAATGTATCATGACGAAGGAGTGCGTCACCAGCCTTATGCTGTGGGTGCCATGGTGTGGCTCAACAACCCTGTGGAGAGCCGCATGAAACTGGCGCCCCATTGGAAGGGACCTTATAAAATTGTTCAAGTCATGGACTCATGTGGTGAACTTGGATTGATTTATAAGATTGTCAATCCTTTGGACTCTGATGAGAGAGCGCAGGTTGTGCACTATGATAGGTTACGGCCTTACACATTGCCTATTCCTTCTCTGTCACAAAACCAGACATTGGAAAATGTGTTTGATTCTTTCCCAACATCCTCCTCACCGGAGGTAGATATGCCAGGTAGAGAAGAGTGTGTTTTCCCTCAGAGTGACCTGAGTGTTTTACCTGATAAACAGTGTTTTGATAACAAGCCAGAACCAAATGTGAGCAGAACAGGAAGGCTTTTGAAACCTCCTGTCCATTTGAAGAATTTTGTCATGTATTGATATAACTGTTAGCCCTGTTGGGTAGTGTGGTGGTATGCTCCTGGTTTGCAATTATTTGGGAGTTTGTTCGATGCACTGTACTGTTTAAAAAGTGTTTGAAGAGAAAAAAAAAATCAAAGCCTGGAAAGATGCCTTACAATTTACTCATTTTGCACTTTACACAGCTGTATATGGTTTATGTAAGGTGTTTTGTTTATGTAATTTGTACTGCTCATATGTTTATGTGGTTTATGTTTCAGTTATGTAAACGCGGACGTTTATTTTGTCAGGGGGGGACATATGTAACAGATTTAACCAGTAATTTGGAGTTGATTGAGTTTTACATGAGACTGAGTGCATTTGCATTGTGATCTGTGTGCAATACATTTTCCCCTCGGGGCTCGCCGTAGATGGCGTGTGGGCATGCGCACTGGAGGATGGTGTGTGTGTACAATGTGAGTTCCGGGTTGAGCACCACGTTGGATGGGGTGCAATAATAATAATAAAAGTCAAAGAGTTAATGATCAGACGACAAGCCTCCGTTTCTTATTTTCTTATATTTCAGTTTAGGCGAACCCTAAGTTAAACGCTCGGTTACACTAGCAGTGCAGCTTGTAATTACCAAACTGAGTTCTGTGCACAAAAGAAGGAATGCAGAGTTTTTGTTGCCGGCACGAGCAGCAAGGGCATTGCAATGCCCCATATATGGGAAAGACAACATCAGCTGATACAGCTAGATGATCAGTCACATGAGATTAATGTTCACTATGTCAGAATTTATTTGTCAGCGTAAAAAATTTTATTCGAAATTTGGCGTTTCCATCACTCGTTTCTTATGCGATACTTCAAAATGCGCATAAAATCGGGGGAGATGAAATTTTTTGTTACATTTAGCCTTTATGGAGCATTGAATTTAAAAATATGATAAAACTTGCATTCCAACTTTATCCATTATGTTATGCAAACCTGTCCATATATCTGATTGGACATTATGCCGTTTTCCTTTGTGACATGAGTAAAATAAATGATGGCAAACTATACTTTTAAACCAAACATCAGTTTATGTGTTGCCACAGTCATGATTTAATCGGCTTGTGTGAGAATTAAATGTGTTTTACCTCTGAGCAGGTGAATGGCTGTGTTGCCGACAGTCAGCGTGACAGATTTTGTGCAGGTGACCCCTGTGCTCCCGCAGGGAACGTTCTCAGCAGTCACGCTGAACAGACCGCTCGTCTCTTGGGCCAGCACATATTCACAGTCGCCCAGGAAAGAGAAGTAACGCCCGTCAAAACTGATGTAATGAGGATCACCCGTGGCCACGCAGGTACCTGCACATAACAGCTGACCGCAGTGCCAACGCTGATCTCGACAGACGCTGTGAGAGACATTTACAGAAGAACATTCACTCATTTCTGATAGATTAAAATGCTAAACCAATACTTTATTATAATAGACATTGAATCTAAAATGTTGTTAAATCACCATGTGTTGCAGTCTTTAGAGATGGTGTCGTTGCTGAAATACAGTTTGCCGTTGTGGTGACATGGACATTCATCAGGCGTCACACATTTATCATCCTGTCAACGCAAAAACAGAGATAAAACAGAATTCAATAAAAAAACATCAGGGTGGGATGGGGCTAATGTTGCTGATTGGTCTGTTATGCTGTCTGAGCCAATCAAATTATGATTGACAGATGACGTACCAGCAGCACGGTCCCTTCAGGGCAGACACAGCCGTGGATTGGTTCGGTGCAGACATCCAGAGGAGAGTTTGGACTTGAACACGTTCTCAAACATGAGTGAGGAGAGAAGATGAGAGACCCTGGACATTGACTGACCTCAGGACAGGTGAGATCTGTGCAGGTCCACACGCCACGTGCACACACGCTACACAACCAAAGAAAGACAGACAGAGAGAATTTTCTGGTTGGTTGCTAAGAGGTTGCTATGTGCATTTTGCATTGTTCTAGATCATTAGCATGCTGCTATACAGTTACCAGGATGTTCCTGGTTAATGCCAGGTCAATGTTATTATATGCTTACAACCTTTCCCTCAGAAGCGAAAGTCATAAGTGTTACTGAATGATGTGAGTGTAAATATGACAAATTTATGGATGGAGGATAATTGCTGTCTTGTGCAATGGCAAACATCACCACAGATGAAGTAATCTATGTTTCATAATCCTTTGGATCCAAATTCCACTAAATAAAATAAAATAAACTCCAATAAACTTCATAAGTGTGTGTGTGCTAATGTTTTACAGCTGTTTCTCCGGCTGGCGTGAGGTGCAAGACATGCAATGAAATCCACCTATCCCGAGAAAGCAGCTCACGGGTCATAGAGTGACTTCATCAGATATCTCACGCCCCCTTAAACTTCAGACACGATGGCACGTGTGAAACACCCGTGATCACATACAGTATGTGCAAACCTACACCTTCATTTCCAGACATGGGCAAGAAGCTCCAAAGCTTTCTAATTGTAGATTCTCACGTGTGTGAGGAGTCCATGGCAAAAAATGATCCTTTTGGAGCTTTGTGTGCCAACTATTCTTCTGATGTGACATATTTAGTCAAGCAAAAGCTAGCGAGGAGGACTGCACATCCAAAAAAAAAAAAAAAAAATGTTAGGGTACAGGTGCTGGGCAACAATAATCGAAACAAACAAACAAAAAAAAAAACAGAAAGTTAGTTAAACTGTTAAACTGCTCCAATAAATTTAATGGTGCAACGTTTCGATCATCAGGTCTTCGTCAGAAACGTTGCACCATTAAATTTTTTGGAGCAGTTTATCAGTGTGTTGGCTTCTTCTGTTGTATTTAGTCAAGCACCCATTGCTTTATTATCCAGACATGGAAATCACAAATTCACAGTTATTTCCAGCTAGTCCATGATTTCCAGCTAATTCATGATACATTTTTAACAACTTCACAAATGTACTGTATGTGTAGGCAAAGTTTTAGGTTGATACTGATGTAGAGAGAATAGTAAGACCACAACACAACATTGCAAGGTTGGTTTTGCTCCAAACTAAAAACACACGACTGCAAATCATTTTGACAGGAACAGTTTAATATTACACAAAAATAATTATAAATAAGTCTTTCAATAACATATATGACTTTATATTTACAAATGATAAAACCGAATATTCTTCAAACTGAACTTAAACGGGTTCTCTTAGTGATGCAGCGTCTTGTTCCCTTCTCAGGAAACATATGTAACCCAAAACATTTTCCTCGCAGAAGGTCTGCATTCATTAAAATGAGGAAATAAAATATTTCGAATCAATATTTAAGTATTTGCCAATGTATGGTAACCCATAATTGGAATGTGACCTCTGCATTTAACCCATCCAGTGAATAGTGAACACACACACTGCAAGTCGTGAACACACAACACCCGGAGCAGTGGACAGCTATCCCTGCAGCGCCCGGGGAGCAATTAGGGTTAAGGTGCCTTGCTCAAGGGCACCACAGTCGCAACCCGCCGGTCGTGAGCCTCGACATATTTAATGCTCCTTAGCTTACTCCTGAGGTAAATAGTCGTGTAATAAACGTGATAATGTATAGTCAGCAGGTTGTTATCGCAAAAATAATCCCCGACATTGTGATCAGGACCCAACGCGCAGTGGAACCTTGGTGTGCTATTTATTTCTGCTGCCTATACCTTACTCCTTGCTTATTGTATTGCATATTTTATTATTTAACAAGTTATCATAGAAGCACTTTTCTGTAATATTATGCAGCCCAAATATAGACTACGATAGGCTGATTTGGATATTAAGCAACCAAACAAGCCAGAACAGTCTAGCAGTCTTGCTACAAACTGTTGGACTTACGACTGGTTTTATGGTCATATACAAGAGCATGCTCAAAACTATACAGAATATCCCATCGCAATGTCCTGCTGAGTATTGCAAGAGCAATGAATATTTCATAACATTAGTAGGCAAATATAAGAAATGCCTGTATTATGACTGGATCTGTTCCCTTTTGTTAGTCTGTGATTTATCAAAGATTCTTGTTTCCTTTTAACTTTGGCACACATAAATGCATTTGAGTACAAAGAACATTTTCTCCTTTGATGATAGGTCATCAAAGTGCAGATGATAAGAATCAATTTGGGAGCACCATAAAGTCTCATAAAGTAGAAAGCTTTTCACAACACCACCATAAATCTCCTTAAAACATTGACACTATGGACACAGTTATTCTTGTTTTATCTTCCTACGTGACTAAAGAAAAAACAAACATATTTCACGTCTTCTGACAGCTTTGATTGTGAAGACCAAATATTAGAATATAAACAAATTCTGCATGAATACTTTTCACTGAGATTTCACCCCTACAGCTTCATATCACTACTATAAATAAGATACCCACCAGCTGTTGCAGTTCTTCTGTATGGAAGTTCCTGCAGGGTGGATTTTGTCTCCGTGCATGCATGGACACATGTCAACCGGAACACATTGACCCTCACTGTCTTGTGCAAGTCCGTCCGGGCATTGACACCCTGGCACACAGTTCCTGCCGTCCTCATCCTCACAGCTCCAACCTCGCCACAGATCAGAACAAGAAGCTCCGCATGGACGCCCGCAATCCTGATATACTTGTCCACCTGAACACTGCACCGCTGGCACGAAAGAAGTCATTCAAAGTCAAAACAGCACTTTTTTGGGTGTTAAAATCTTTGCTACACCTAATGCAATTTCAGCAAACCATAAGGGTTTAACAAAATAAATAAATGAAATAGTGAATAGAAGAAGATAACACTGTGACTTACGGCAGAAGGTGCGATTTCTCCAGCTCACCGGTGCCCCCTCCTGGGCACACTGACGGGCATAAGCAGTGAGGACAGTGCACTGGCAGGACTTCAGAGGGCCACAGCTGCACACCTCACTTAAACACAGACGCAGGTATGACTCTCTGTCCACCACATCATGACATGGCTGCAAAACAGAGGACACGCCGTTGTAAAGCTGCACTAGGGGAATAGTTTGAGTTTTTTTATGAAATGCATAATCACAGCACACTAACCTGAAACACAGAGCTCTGGATAACAGAGCAAACGCTCTCTGCGTACTGTCTGCGCTGAGTATACGTCCCACAGGGGTCAGAGGTCATGGCTGAGGGTACAGGGCATGACCCTATTCTGAATTTGTTGGCAAAAGAGGGAACGCTGTTTTCTACATCACCTTCAGGTGTGGTGAAGTCATCATGTTGACTCCAGGTCAGAGTGCCACATAACCCTCGAACCTGCCACCACAATTAAACAATATTATGCAGAATATGTATACACACTAAACAAATAGCTATTTCAACAAAGAAAATACATTTCTGTGTCACCATAAAGAATTACCAGTGAACAAACTTAAACAGAAAAGTAATTTTCCATTTCTAGCAGTCTTAATGGTACCTTATGAGCAAAGCCAGGCTGTAGGGTGATGAAGAGCAGAGGACCGTCCAGATACCACATCAATTGAGCTCCAAACGCCTGAACTACCAGAAAACTAGAGGAAGCTTTTCTGACCATCAGATCACCTGTTATGACCGGCAGCATCTCCCTCTGACCATTCACCATCACTGAACCTGAAACCACAACAACTTATGGTCAGTGAGACAGAGAAAGAGAAGGGAGAGAAAGAATAGAAAGACAGAGATGACAGAGATATATGTGATGCAATATTTAAAAATTATGGTTTGATGGATTAAGAGGATGAGGAAAGACATGGCTGGATGGATACCGATAAAGCAGTGGATGGACATTAAGGGATGGTTGGACTGATAAAAGAAGAATGGATGTAGATAAAGAGATGAACAAAAGCATGAATGGATTGCTGGAGATGAAGGGATTGATGATAAAGGAGTGAATGGATAACACAGGATGGATGGGGATATAGAACTGAAAAGATAAAAGAATAGATGGATGGATAGAGATGAAGTGATTCATTAAATGATGGATGGAGATGAAGGGATTAATAAAATGATAGATGGATGGATGAAGATGAAGGGATTACTTAAATGATGGATGGAGATAAAGTGATGGATGGATGGATGGAGATAAAGGGATGGTTGGACTGATGGATGGAGATCAAGGGATGAATGGATGGAGATCAAGATGGTTGGATGGTTAGATGGAGATGAAGGTATGGTTGGACGGATGGATAAATGGTTGGATTGAGATCAAGGGATTCATTAAAATATGGGGATGGGGATGAAGGGATGTTAGATGGTTAGATAGATGGAGATGAAGTAATGGTTGCATGGATGGATGGATGGATGGATGAATGGAGGGATGGAGATTAAGGGATGGTTGGATGGGGATGAAGGGATGGTTGGGTGGAGATGAAGGGATTAGTAAAATGATGGATGGGGATGAAGGGATGGTTAGATAGATGAAGATGAAGGCATGGTTGGACGGATGAATGAATGGAGGGATGGAATGAAGGGATGGTTGGTTGGAAAAAAAATGGAAGGATGGATGGAGATGAAGGGATGGATGGTTAGATAGATTGAGGTGAAAACATAGTTGGTTGGATGAATGAATAGAGGGATGGGGATGGGGATGGCTGGATGGAGATGAAGGTATGGTTGGATGGAGGGATGTTATATGGAGATGAAAGGATGGTTGGACGGATGGATGGAGATGAAGGAATCATTGGATGGAGATGAAGGGATGGAAAAAAGGAATGGTTGGACGGATGGATGGAAGGATGGTTGGATGTAGATGAAGGGTTGAACAAATAGAGATGAAGGGATGATTGGATGGAGATAAAGGGATGGTTGGATGGTTGGATGGAGATGAAGGGCTCATTGGATGGAAATGAATGCATAGATGGACGGATGAAGATGAAGGGATGTATGGAGACAAAGGGATGGTTGGACGGATGGATGGATGGATGGATGGATGGATGGATGGAGGGATGGATGAATGGATGGATGGAGGGATGGTTGGTTGAATGAATGGATGAATAGAGATGAAGGGATATTTGGACAGATGGATGACCTGCATCTGTAATGATCACTGTTGTATGAAGCACAGTGATGCTCAGTTCTCTCAGACATCCATCAGCTCCTCCACCAGCACATGAGCCTCCACTGATAGTCACAGTGAGCTTCTTATCTACAAAATCCTACAAACCCCCACAACATCATTAAACAACATCACACACAACATTCAAACAATAAATACTAGAGATGAAATGTGACACAATGATGATAAAAGTGTTCATCACCTCTACAGCTGTGAAGCGACAGTCGCCACCCTGCAGGCCGTATCTCTTCTGATCAAATGTTGTGATGTGCATTCCACCAGTCACAGTACACTGAGCTTCACACCTCTCTCCAGAACATTCCCACTGACCCGCTCGACATACGCTAACAAATAAACACACAAAATATAAAAGCCATAGAAAATGTGTTGTGTCTGCTATTCTGCTTTGCAGTTGTAGTTTGACGGCCTCACTCTTCTCTAAACTCAATCCTCTGTGATGTCACAACCAATCGTGTCTATTTCCTGTTACGATGCTCAACCCACCAGGTGTTACACTTCTGTGTAATTGTGCCTCCTGTGCCGTACGTGTGGCGTCTGTAGAAACACGGACAGTCGTCTCGTCTCAGGCACTGACCGGCATGAAGATAGAGACCCTGAGGACACTCGCAGCCCCCAACACACTCATCTCTGCATTGTCCTGATGCAGGCGGGAGAGGAGACGAGCAGCTGGGGGGACAGGACGTCACACAGTCAGAAAACACCTGACCGCTGGGACACACACGCTCTGTGAATAGAAACCACAGTTACGGATCATCACGGTGGAAGATCTTTAAAAAAACTCATCATTTATGGCTATGACTATAATAGCATACTAATCAAAGTATGCAAACTCGCCTGTTTTTGCTTTAGTTTAGTTTCTTTGTAAACCATAAAGTGTTCAAAGTATGTTAAGGATTATGGGGGTCACCTAGCTAAGCCCCACCCCCATTAACCCCCCCCCCGTCATATAGGGTTGCTTATGATTTCACAAAGTAAGATGTGATCCTGGATCAACATTTTCGTTGGTCCTTGGTCAACGTTTTAATCAATGAAACCCTTTATTACCCTTTAAACTCAAACTCTAACAATTTGTACCCCTCAAATAAGTGTGAAATAATAGTTTGAGAAGTTTTTAAAAGCCTCTAACTCAATCTTAAAGGACAAGTTCGGTATTTTAGACTTAAAAGCCCTGTTTTCAGATTGTTTATGATGAAATAGAATGGTTTTGACTGAAATTTCGACATTTGCGGCTGCCCTGAGAATTTTCAGATGTTTGTGTTTCAGCTCAGACCTCTACAATGGGTTTAATGGTGCACTGGAACAATCCTTCCTAAAATGCATTAAACTTTCGTTTACAAAGACGTGAAACTCACCGAGTGGTCAGGGGTGTTCACTGATATGCTCACACAAAAATCACTGCAAAAGATGCTTTCCAACAGCTGTTTTAGCATTCGTTGTTAACTTGTGGACCTATTTTCCCAAACGCCTCACACCCGTACATTCTTCCGCTTAGAGCTTGAATAATAGACACTCCAGCCCAGGTGGTGGCGCTAATCCGCCTTTGCCAATTGCAAGAATAGAAACAAAGTTCCCGGCGCGGAGTAATACCGTACCTCACAGGACATCTAATAGTCAATGGAGTTGGTAAAAACTACGATAAAACCTGTTGGAATGCGTATTTTGCAGCGATTTTTGTGTGAGCATATCAGTGAACACCCCTGACCACTCGGTGAGTTTCACGTCTTTGTAAACGAAAGTTTAATGCATTTTAGGAAGGATTGTTCCAGTGCACCATTAAACCCATTGTAGAGGTCTGAGCTGAAACACAAACACGCGAAAATTCTCAGGGCAGCCGCAAATGTCGAAATTTCAGTCAAAACCATTCTATTTCACCATAAACAATCTGAAAACAGGGCTTTAAGTCTAAAATACCGAACTTGTCCTTTAAATCCAAATCTGTCAATTCCTTCAGATAACAGTGCGAGGCGCACTTGAGAGTTTATTTGAGACAGAAATATTTTGGATTTGTTTATTGCAAAATTGGAACAAATAATGGACAGTATAGCTTTGTGGTAGCGCAACACATGAATTTTATATTCATGTGGTATTTTAATTTGAAAAAAAAAAAACAGGGACCCCTCTAATATTTTTTGCTTTATAGATGGTCCCTCAATATTTATAGGAGGTCGGTGACCACTCCAGCAACAACAGGCCATCTACACCAGTCTTTATGACTGCAACAATACAACATGCAAGCTTAGCATAATGTTATCCTTATCATATCCTACTTATCTTTATAGTTACTGTCTATATTGTGAATGCAAAACGTGTAGTATATAACAGCACTCAACCTGACCTTTTATTTTTTAAGTGTCACAATTTTCACTAAATATTCTCGAATAATAATTTACTGCTATAACAATTTAATGTTAAAGGCGGAGTGCACAATGTTTGAAAAACGCTTTGGAAAAGGGAGTCGGGCCGACTACCAAAACACACTTGTAGCCAATCAGCCGTAAGGGGCGTGTCTACTAACCAACATCCTTGCCGGGGTTGCGTATGTGTGAGGCGGGTCTGTCAAAGGAAGGTCCAGATTCTATTGGGGTAGCGGCGTGTATGTTTATGTGATTTCAAATATCAACATTGGCTTCCGAACATTGTGCACTCCGCCTTTAAAAAAGTCACTTTTCAGAACATAGAAATCGTACCGCAAAATCCCTCCCCCCTCCAGCTGATTACGATGTGTTGTTGCGCACACTCGCGCACGTAACCGGCTAAAGTATCGCAGACTGCCGCATTCCTTTCGCTCGCACCCAGACTGCAGTACAGATAGAGGCATGTGTCTATGTAAGGACCAGGATCCACCTGTACAGACAGATGAGGTTAAAAATATTCAGCTACATTTTATAACTGTAATAAACAAAAGGGTTTTATCGCATACCCGGTGATGACAGTGTAAGAATGGGATTTCTTTCAGGCGATGACAGGCAGTCTCTGCATTACGGCGTAAGGCGACATCAGTGGTGACATCGCAGCTGTGACCCAATTCAGCTGCATCATTACAGATCTGCTGAAGAGAGATCTGACTGTATTACCCAGAATGCTTTTCAGGAGCCATGGCATAACAAAACAAAACAGAATCTCGTTTCCTCTATGCAATTCTTACTAAACAGAAAAACCAAACTGTAATTTACCTGAGACTTCTGATCCTGAACCCGCCATGAGTTTCCAAAGCTGGCGGCGTATTGTGAAACACTTCCACTGCTGGTGGTGAAGTCATCTGTGAGTTACAAGAGAGTTTGCATGAAAAATCTCTTCATTAAACATCCTCCATGCAATGCAATAAAAAAAGAAAAATATTAAACTGCACTGGATTGAGCTAAGGACTGTGGGTAGTTTGTATGATTATAAACTACAGTATGATTATATATTTTGGTTATGTAAACATGATGCTGTTTTATCTTGTAAGCAGTCCATACAGACTGTGATGTGTCAGTTTACATAGTTTACTCGTTCTCTAATGTTCTCACCATCTGGGATATTGTTATATACTCCACAGAGTCCCCGAGTGGCCGTCTGGTGTTCAGCGGTAACCGTCACATACACCGTGTTATCCATGTCGAATTTCACCCGGACGCCCAAACCGCTCTCCACAAACACAAAATCGCCCAACCAGTGAACGCTGACTCCTTATGACATATGTGACAGGAAACACATTTCAGTGTGTACACTACACAAACACATACTGTACACTTGAGGGGATTTTAGATACAAAGGGATTTTCCAGATCCTTTACGCTCTCTATTCCTAGGAACTGATCTGTTGAGATCATTATATAACATCCAAGAAACAGCTGAAAATCTTCTACAAGTATCCATGCACAACATTTATGTTACATTGAGACATTTGGCACACACTTTTATCCAAAGCAACTTACAAAGTATTCAACCATACAGGTCAAAGTTGATATTCTTCACAGTTATTCTGAACATTAAACTGATAGTACTGAAGTATTTAATTTCCAAATTAATGCATCAGAATTGCTAAACAAACATGATATATGGTCATACATTAAATGTTAGTTTAGCAAAGGTAATAAATTGTGAAAACATTTGAAGAGCTCAGATACAAAACCTGCTTAGTGCTTCTAGGCATGATGGTAGTAAGCACATTTGAAGCGCAAGTATTTAATAAATACGCCCAGCGGACATTTCAATGTTGATTCACCGTTGGATCAATGTCAAGGACAAGGTTGAATCAACGTTAAATTACGTTTTGATTTTGCAAATTTAATCAATGTTAAACAAACAACTGACATTATTTCAACACAATTTTAAAGTTGATTTTTAAGCATTATATTAACCCTTTGCAACCGTTAAGCATGAACTGTCGAACCAACATTGTTTCAACGCTGAAACAAGAACTGACATTGTTTCAACCATATTTCAAAGTTGAAGGTCAGTCATATGCCTGCTGGGACATATCGAGAGCATGTGTTTAGGAGCTTTTGCATCTGAACTTTTCTTTTCATCTCCATATGAATAGTAAATAGTGTGATGTATTTATAGCTGAAGTTAGTCGATAAATAAAACAATGCTGTTCATACCGTTTTGGAAAAGAGATTCACCCTGTGGGAGAACTAAACCATTAATCGTCATGTTGCCTTTATGGATGAAGACCACACCAAGACCCAACATCATCCTGAGAGCCTAAACACATCAAACAAATGAGCAGAAGATAAACATCTCAATGCAACTTCAGCTGAGAGTTGCACAGCTCAAACCTACAATGATAAAATCATTAATATCAACTTTGATTCCAACATTCCTAATATTCATAGAGCTTTATGTCTTGATTATATTAAAATGCGTGGTCCCCAGCAAGCAAATTTGCATTTAATAGTCATCTAATGTTCGTCAAAACACAGCCCAGACATCTAGGCTAAAACAAATTGTAAAGAAATGTCTAATCTTGGGTGACCATACGTGCCATTCTTCCCAGACGCGTCCTGGCCAGGATTTCGGATGCATCTTCCGGAAGTTGTATTTGTTGACCGCATACGTCATAGAGGATTATTATTATTATTACAGAAAAGCAATAATTACATTCAAGATAAGAATGAAACTACAATTGTGTTTTTAACTGAATGGCATATGCGGTCAACAAATACGATTTACGGAAGACTCACCGAAGTCCTGGCCAGGACGCGTCCAGTAAAAATGGCACGTATGTTCACCCTAGTCTAACCACTGGCCAAAAACAATAATGACACACAAACACTTTGTGATCACTGCTTACATGATGAAATATCAGACATCTCACAAGTTATTTTGGCAAAAACGACATGTAACCAAATTCAATTCATATGTTTTTTTACGAGGTGGCTAATTGTACAATTTGCTTTTGCCCCTGTGAAGTTGTGGTTAGGGGCAAGGTTACGTTATTATTTTCTTTAATGATAATGAAATGTTTTTACGATCGTACAAATTAGCTAACTCATAAAAAATGCATACAAATTCTCATGAGATCAGGCTGCAAACTGTAGGTCTATTGGGTCTATAGTTAAACAGAGAAAAACAGCTGTTACTTGCTACGTCAAGATTCAAATTGGCAAGAAGTCAGGGTTTTCAATCAGACAGCCAGCAGACAATAAGGTTTAACGAGATTTGTTCTGTTGTTTTTTAATAGAGGAAACACACATATTAATGAGCCAATAAACCTGTGGCTAGATATAAAATTTGAGTTACATGTAAGTTAGTTTCTCTACATCCTCCTTTGTAAAAAAATAACAAAGTCTTGGGAAACCAGTCATACATTTCTACACCCAGAATATGACATTTAAAACATGACTTAAAGAGAGATGAAATTTAGCGCAGTAAGGTGACTTTAAGATGTTTAACCCAGTCAGTCTCAATCTGGGGGCTGTGAGATGGTGCCAGGGCCCCCCAGTTTTATGACATTTTATAAAATACATTAATTTATCATAAATTCTGTGTAACGTAACCTCAGAAATATAAAGCAACTAACCAAAAGCAATACATTGTATAATTTAATATGTTTTGTTTACTTAAAATGATACGTTTTAGAATGTTTAATGGCATACATTTTCTTTTGGGGGGCCACGAAGGGATGCATCGTACCCAAGGGGGGCCGCACACCAATAAAGTTTGAGAACCACTGGTTTAACTGATTGCTTTAATTCTTTTTAATTCATTCTGTTAAAACAAGTATGAGAAAAAACTCATTGTGTTTATACCTTACTGCAGTGACCTGAGCTGTCACATTCTGAACTTATATACACAGTCCACGTCCCATCCGTAGATGAAGCCAATAGATACGTGCAGGTGCCTTGGAAATGGAAGTGTTTCCTGTCAAAGGTGTGATAGTGAGATCCACCCCAACTCATACAGGTGGCAGAGGCCTGAGGGTCCCGGACCCCTCGGATGAGACCCCCACGAATAAGAGGAGAACTCATGTCTGAAGGAACAGAAAGTTTAAATCAGTTTAAAACCAGATTTATAAACAGGATTAAACCCTAGTCAAAGTTCTTCAACCTTTATCAGGCCAAGGACCGTTTAATGGATAGAAAGAAGGAGCAGGGACCCACAGTACCTTGATGGTAATATTACAAATATAATGTATTAAAATAATCAAGTTTAACATACTATATAACATTACAGTTACTGAATATTATTAAATGTATTAAAATATATTGAAATAGTGGCCACTTGCACATTTAAACGTTGTCAATAATGAGCAGCTTTGGCAGTTTTTATGTCCAGAATTAATAAACATTTTATTTAATTAAATAAACATACATTCGTAACGAACATCTTAAATAAATATGTTGTGGCATGGTTTAAATAAAATACTTTCTCTATAAAAATATGACTGCAGCTTGGCCATGCCACAATCACCATAATGATGTGAGGGTTCTGTGGGCGGCTGTTTATCATTTTTGTTTGTAGCCCATCCGATGCACGACAAGTTTAGTACTTCTCATGGCCAATTCACACTAATCTAACAAACACCAACAAAGTCATTCATTGTAAATTAAAATGTTGGTATTGGTTGGAGCTTGTAATAACCACACCCTATGGTCACAGAAACATGTACCTGGTAGGAGTGTGTACGTGCAGGACAGGCAGGTCTCATCCGAAGCGTTTCTCCAGCTCAAACCCCACAGGTTACTACAGCATTGCTCCAATGCCATGAGAGAAGTGTTGTGAACACCAGGAAACTCTTCACACGTCCAGGTGGAGAAACACTGACCTCTGGCACCCACACCTGACACACACAGATCAGGAAAACAACAGCTGTAAGGTTCAAAAAGAATTGTGACACTTTGTGATTGTCTAATATGTTTATAGTTTATGTGCTGAACATGTGGTCACATTTGAGTTTTAAGAGAAATTACTTTATACATCAAGGTGACACTTGGGGCTCTATTTTAACGATCTGAAACGCAAGTGCGAAGCGCAACGTGCAAGTGAGTTTGTGGGCGGATCTTGGGCGCTGTTGCTATTTTCCCGGCGTGAGAAATAACTCTTGCGCCGGGCGCAAATCAATAAGAGGTTGGTCTGAAGTAGGTTCATTATTCATAGGTGTGGTTTGGGCGTAACGTCAAATAAACCAATCAGAACGCTATCCAACATTCCCTTTAAACGCAAGGGCGCAAGTTCCATGGCGGGTTGCTATTATTATGACGGATTTACCAGGCGCACGCCAGGAGCGGTTTACAGCTGAGGAGACCCACGTCAAAGACAGAGAAGTTGTTTTGTATGGGGATAGGAGAAACCCGACCAAATCAGCGTAGGTTAAACAGGCGTGAGAGGAAATATCCACAATTGTCTCATCAGCTGGCATCCCCATCGTTGCGCCAGCATAAATTGGGCACGCCGTGTAACGGGAGGTGGATCTGCCTCAGGACTTGACGCCAGCAGAGGACATCGCTGCGTCCACCCTCACAGCTGAATGGGTTTGGGGGCTTTGAAATCGGACCCAAGAAACGCAAGCAAGGTCCAACCCCAAAGTACTCTTACAAATCAAGTTCATATACATTAAGGTTTCTTATGAAAACATTTTAACTATTATTTACATAAAATAAACGTAATACAGCCACACAACAAAGTTATGAAAATATTTTAATCGTTATTTGCATGAGAATAAATAAAAACTATCACCACAATGCTCACCACTATGATTCCCCTTATCTCGTGTATTAATATTTTTAAGTGTAACAATTTATGATTTGCAAAAATAATTGTTGCATCTGTGTAGATTAGATAAGCAAAGTGTGTGCGCGTTGTGCACGCTATACATTATGGTCAAGCATGCGCCCTTAAAATAGCATAATGAACCACGCGCAACGCGCCACTGACTTTAGACTAGTTTTTTTTGGTTAGTAGCGCAATTGTTTTTTGAAACTGCAAAATAGCATAAGAGATGGTTTGCGCCGCAACACGCCTCCTTTTTGCGCTGAACCGCCCAGGGAGCGCAAGTTCATTCCCTAGTTTGCTGACGTGCATCTGTGGAGGGAAAAACCCCGCTGTGCGCCGGCGCAAAATACGAATGATACATGCGTCACTGACAAAGTCAATTGCGCTGGGTGCAAGATAGGGCCCTTGGTGTTGATTGTATTTAATGCATTGACATTTAGAGTAGCCATATTATATTAGAGTGACCATATGTGCCGGACACATCCTGGCCAGGATTTTGGGTGCATCCTCCAGAAGTTGTATTTGTCGACTGCATATGTCATCCTTTCTCACAGTAAAAAAACCGTATAAAATGAACAAAATTTTTTTTCTTAAGACATACACATTTCATTCTTAACATGATAAATGTAACAGTTGTTTTTGGAAGTAGAACCTGGAATAATAAACCTTGATGATGTTTGCGGTCGACAAATGCGACTTCTGGAGGACACACTCAAAATACTGGCCAGGACGTGCCTTTGAAAAATGGCAGGTATGGTCACCCTACTATATCTACTATAATATCATCAGCAGATGACTCAGGGCCGGATATGCATTGGAGATGGTGACTTCGGCTTGGATCCGGTGTGGATCTGGCTCAAAGTCGTCTGCTATCTGGGAAGAGAGTAATGACAGGTGATCTTACCCTGTGAACAGTGCGGCCCGGTCCAGCCTTCACAACACTGTCTCACTGTTCTGTTCACCATTTCTGTCTCAATCTCCGGCAGTCTGGAAGTGAAACAAACACATGGATCTAAACAATAGGAGCTAATGAGATAAATAACATCAAATACTGCAAATTATTTTTTCACTGTGAAAATGTTTTGTTAGATAACAACTATGTGATAATAAATAAATAGGTGAATCTTATGAAAAAAAGTGCAGATCATATATTAAACCATCATTAAATAAAGAAAAAAATCAAGACTTCCCTTAGGTTGTGAAGTTTTTGTTACTTTGTGACATTTATGACAATTTCTGATCTGGTTTTACAGACAAGGCTTAGCTAAAGCCAGAATCAATCAAATCAATTAAATTAATCAATTTTATTTTGTTATAAACATGCCTTACACTGAAAAAAAATATTCATTCAATTTACTCCATTTTTTTAAGGTAAGCGGTTGCAATCAATTTATTTAAGCTACATTTAAACAAAAGTTTTTTGTTTTGTTTTGTATTTCTTTTTTATATAAATGTAGCTTAAATAAATTGATTGCAACCGCTTACCTTAAAAAAATGGAGTAAATTGAATGAATATTTTTTTTCAGTGTAGAAAATGATGTCACTGTTGTGTATCTTTAGATAAATCAATGGCATTGTCTTATTTTAAGATCTGTCATTGCAAGTTATTTTCAGTTGAGACAGCTCAAATATTAGTCTTAGTTTAGGAATAGCCTTAAGCCTTGTGTGTGACACCATGGGTATAAATGATAAATATATAAATGAAAGGACAAACACTGCCATGACGTATAAAAACTTCTGTCATCAGGCTGTCCATATCCCAAATAGCATTAGACTCCGGAGCGTAAAGTGCTGTATGTCGTGTTAATACAGTAACAAATTTTTTATTACAATATTAAAAAGTTAGGAATATGGCACGTCTTTGTAAAGTTATATGAGATTTACAGTTAAATATTAAAGTCTTTAGTATAGCACAATACAGTAAGTGTTGTTTGCTCACTTGAATAAGTAACATGACCCTTTGGGACCCTGACTTTTGTAATACATCGCAATGCCATCATCACCACCATGCTCGTGGCGCATTCGTTCCACATCCAATCTCCAACCTTGAGTGTTGTATTGATAAACCTCAGCACATTTAACCTCCAGCTGTAGACGCGGTGAGATGATCCTCTCCACCTTCTCTTCTACCGTCTGCTCACACCAACGCCTAAAGTAAATGTTCAACCAAAACTTGGCCAGTTACAAGACTATAATGGGTAATAACTAAACACAGAGTGAAAATAAAATGACAAATGTGTGTTTCTCATTTTAACATTAAGTGCTTTGCACAGGACGCCTGTCGTAAGCATGTCAGTACAGTGTTTGCTAAAGAGTTCATGTAAAGGCCAGCGAAAAACATCTCACCCCATCACCATGACAAGACGAAGACCCAGAAGAAACACAAGCAGGATCTTCATTGTGTTCACGAAGAACTAAAGTTTCAAATTTAAAATAGAGGAAATACAATTATTTTGTTATAGAGGTCAATCCAGTTATTAACAATGAATTAAATAATTAACTTTATCTAAACTATCTCAAAAATGCTGGTGGGTGTAAAAAAACCCAAAATTGATAATGCCTTAACAAATCCCACATAGAGTATCAAGACACAAAACCTACGAAATAAAGTCATGAAATACACCAAAAGTGAAATAAGATATATTACCTGAGTCTATCAGAAGCTATTAAACACAGCTGCTTCTGGTGTCTTAATATCCACACAAATTAATTCCACTGGTTTGTATGCTGGCTGTATATTTCCATCTAAACCAGGTCCATAAAGCGATACATCCTTCTTCTCATTTACTCTTATTCCAAGGTGTTGGACACTTTTGTTTGTTGGGTTATGTGTTGGTCGGTTGTCTATAAATGGTGAGGGGCTTCATGGCAACATTTGGAAAGTTTGTCATTGGTGGAAAGTCCGGTGGGTCACAGCTGTAGAGACATCCATTTGTTGACCATTTGGTGACGTTGATGCTTACCGGTACTCCATCTCAATGTAAGCGGGGTGGGAAATTTGTAGGAACCCCTGATGGAGAGCTGTTTGTGCAAGTCTAATCCTATAAAGACAGACTTTGGTGGAAGGATTTCAGAGGCGTTTATTTAATAAAGTCAGTCAATAGATTCGGGCCAGGGGGCATGTACGCCTGACCAGCATCAGCATCAGAAAGAGATGGGGGGGTGTCCAGACACAAACACAGCTGTCACCATCCAACACTTCCTGAGGTCTCAGATCTTCTTCATTCTTCTGCAAGTGTAGCTTTCAAATGATCTTCATTGAAACACCAGTGAGGAAAAACATACTGTCTTTAAACAAGTGTGTGTGGATTTTTAAGTTAAATACTTTCCTGTTCACCAGGTTTACATGAATAGTTAACTATAAGCTGGTAGGTTAACTCCCTGAAGAGAGTAAACAATGTGCAGTTTGTTTGGATGGCCGGACACGACCAACACTGCAAAAAATGATTAAAATAAGATACTTTTTTGATGAGCAATACGAAAATTTTCCTTAAACACTAAATTCAAGAAATATTTGCTTGTTTTATGCACAAAATCACTTACATTTGATATTTTTGGTCTAAAAACTTGATTTATTTTCTTGGGTCGTTTTGCTCATCAAGAAAAAGCATCTTAATTTAAGAATTTTTAGATATTTGAAAACAAGACAAAAATACTTTTTTTCTTGAAATTTGTTTTTTGCAGTGAATACATTTAAATGTAGGCATTCAGCAGACACTTTTATCCAAAAGGACTTACAAAAGCAATGAAAATAGCAAAGAAATAACATGTGCCATACAAGTCACTTAAAGTTTACAAAGTTTTCACCAATCATTAGAAGACACAACCTGTATAGAGAAAGACTGAAGATTATAATTTTGACACAATGGCATGTTTAGTCAATGAAGAAAAAACAGGGTTTGAGAAACCTGTTTAAATACAATCATTATTTTACAATTCCATTTGGTGTTGCAAAAAATACACATTTTACGTTTGAATTTGTGTTTCGGCATCACGTGTTCTGTTTACAGGTTCTCAGTCACGTGACTGCCCTGGTTTATCAATTTGGCAAATATTTACATTGTATAACAAAAAATTTAAATGAAGATATGTGAACAAATTGCAAGTTTTTTATCCATATATACTACCTGCACTTTAGTGATGTTTACATACATCTCATCTTAACAATCTGGGCCCTATCTTGCACCCAGCGCAATTGACTTTGTCAGTGACGCATGTTTCATTCGTATTTTGCACCGGCGCACAGCGGGTTTTTCCCTCCACAAACGCACGTCGGCAAACTAGGGAATGAACTTGCACTCCCTGTGCGGTTCAGCGCAAAAAAAGGAGGCGTGTTCCGGCGCAAACCATCCCTGATGCTATTTTGCAGTTTCAAAAAACAATTGCGCCCCTGACCAGAAAAAAAAAGTTTAAAGTCAGTGGCGTTGCGTGTGGTTCATTATGTTATTTTAAGGGCGCATGCTTGACCATAATGTATAGCGTGCACAATGCGCATACACTTTGCATCTAATCTACACAGATGCAACAGTTATTTTTGCAAATCATAAATTGTTACACTTAAAAATATTAATACACGAGATAAGGGGGATCATAGTGGTGAGCATTGTGGTGATAGTTTTTATTTATTGTGAGGCTGCGTTAAAAAATTCTCATGCAAATAACGATTAAAATATTTTCATAAGTTTGTTGTGTGGCTGTATTACGTTTATTTTATGTAAATAATAATTAAAATGTTTTCATAAGAAACCTTAATGTATATGAACTTGATTTGTAAGAGTACTTTGGGGTTGGACCTTGCTTGCGTTTCTTGGGTCCGATTTCAAAGCCCCCAAACCCTTTCAGTGGTGAGGGTGGACGCAGCGATGTCCTCTGCTGGCGTCAGGTGCTGTGTAGAGGCAGATCCACCTCCCGTTACACGGCGTACCCGATTTATGCTGGCAAGCTTGGGATTCCCCCGTCTCCTGACATCATTGTAGCGCTTGGCTCAACGATATGCCAGCTGATGAGACTGTGGCTATTTCCTCTCACGCCTGTTTAACCTACGCTGATTTGGGCGGGTTTTTCCTATCCCCATACAAAACAACTTCGTTGTCTTTGACTGCTCTTACAAGAACGTCGGTCTCCTCGGCTGTGAACCGCTCCTGGCGTGCGCCTGGTAAATCCGTCATAATAATAGCAACCCGCCATGGAACTTGCGCCCTTGCGTTTAAAGGGAATGTTGGATAGCGTTCTGATTGGTTTATTTGACGTTACGCCCAAACCACACCTATGAATAATGAACCTACTTCAGACCAACCCCTTATTGATTTGCGCCCGGCGCAAGAGTTATTTCTCACGCCGGGAAAATAGCAACAGCGCCCAAGATCCGCCCACAAACTCACTTGCGCGTTGCGCTTTGCACTTGCGTTTCAGATCGTTAAAATAGGACCCTCTGACTTAAACAATTTTTTTTTTTTTCGTCAGATGGCAAAAAATGTCCATAGTGGAAGGCATGTGGGCAGGCAGAAGAGGGCTTCTGCGGTTGTTCATGTAGGTTAACAAATGAGCAAATGTGTCATGCTATGTAACTGGACTGTGTGATTGCATTTGAAATGAATGAATCACAAGTGAGCGAACAGTTTTGCAGTTGTCAAGCTGAACCTGTGTAAAAGCAACAAGCGACTGCTCGTGTGTGAACTTGGTGGAAGAATTCAGTCTGTAACACAGGGGTCTCAAACTGGCTTAGGGCCATTTCTGAGAAGGACATCTAAGTACTGTATGTGGAGCTTTTTTTAAAGAGTAACTTAACCCTAAACCAACTTGTTTTAGTTAGTGATCTGTAAGAAAGGGGCTTTATTAGTGCTGTTCATTGATTTTAGTAACTTTTTTGTCATTTGGGTATAAAGTGTTTTAATGCTACAATATATATGGTGTAAAAGCGTCTAAGTCTTCAGGTTGAACGGTGGCTACTGCAGTTAAATATTCCTATTGAATGTTGCGGTACGGCTTGACGTAAGTGGTACGACCCTACGGAAGCAATTTGAAGCTCACCACGCATTTGTTACAATCTCCCCAAACCCTTGGTATGAGCTCAGTTCGTCCCCTCTATCTCCGTTGGGATCTGCCCATTTTCTTGCATTTTTCAAATATTGCCAGTGGGTGGAGTCAGGCTCTGAACAGGGGTTTAGTTATGCTAATATAATTTATATATGCTAATATAAAAAAACGCAATATTTGTGTGTATGTATATATATATATATATATATATATATATATATATATATATATATATATATATATATATAGTGCATTTAAATTCTATTATATAACATATAATAATACTTAAATGGTGCTTTTAATCTTTGTTATACATTATTTTACAAGTAACTAAATAATTTCTTAGCCTTATTTTTAATAACTTTCCCGACCTGTGGGCCGAGAGGTTGAGATCACTGCTGTAACTTTAATATGGAAAACCACAAGAACAAAAACAGGCACATTTTCACACGTAAACAACGCATCAAGGATCATAAATTGATACATATTTCAGTCATGAACAACACAATGCATACTCTCGTCCACGATGCATTATTTATGTGTTAAAATTTTAACATTTTTGTCTCTCATGCCTTTCCATACATTTACGTTCACATACGCAACGTCCGAAAGATTCTTTTGTGCTTTAATCGTCTGGTTATTGAACGTCTCGGTTACGTATGTAACCCTCGTTCCCTGAAGGAAGGGAACGGAGACGTCACGTCGTGACCGACGAATTGGGAACCGCTCCGCGGGTGACCTATCTACTTCGAGAAACTATAAAAACGCCAATGAACTTGGCATGCAGGTATTTGCATAATGCCGGCGCCGCCCCGCCAGGTGCGTATATAAGCCGCAGGTGCACAATACCAAATTAGCTATATTATTGCTGAGAAGCCGAGCAACAGTGCCCGGCCTGAAAACAGCAATGGAACAGCAAACTGTGGCGACGGGACGTGACGTCTCCGTTCCCTTCCTTCAGGGAACGAGGGTTACATACGTAACCGAGACATTCCCTTTCAGTCTGTCACTACGACGTCACGTCGTGACCGACGAATTGGGAATCCCTACCAAAACGCCACTGCAGCTGAACCCTTCCAGTGCCTGCAAAAGCCCTCCGCCCTCCACGTAAGGGGCGGAACCTAAGGCGAAATGCAGAAGGCCGGTCACTACCTGTTCCTTAACCCACGATAGTGAAGCAGCGAACTGGGGAAGCGTCTAAACTGAGCGGAGCTAGAACACTGCGGAAGCCATCCCCTAAGAAGGTTGAATGGATGACATAAAATATGAAACAACCGATAGGGTATACACACAAATGAACCCCACGTAGGGGACAAATGTGGACGCCTAGCCTACACAGGTTTACAGAGAATACATCAGTGATAGGTTGACAGCGGATGCTCCGCAACACCAGCTATCAGGGCGGTGGAGGAGAGGCAAAAACAGTTTTTGAGACGTTTTTGTCCCGATGGCCTTCCATATTGGTGCAAATGTACCGCACCAAAATAGAGGCTCCAAGCCGACACACGAGCCGACCCTCGGCATTCTTAACTAGTTAGTAGAAAGAACCCGAGTGGAAACCGGTTCGACACGAACACTATAGAATCTTGTGAACGTATTAGGTGTCGCCCAGCCTGCAGCTCTACAAATATCTGTTAGCGAGGAACCGCGAGCCAGTGCCCAAGATGATGCCACACTACGTGTAGAGTGAGCACGTAAATTAAATGGACAAGGCACATTCTGCTTTTGATATGCAAGGGCTATAGTATCCACAATCCAATGGGACATCCTCTGCTTGGTGACAGCTTTTCCTTTCTGCTGACCACCGTAACAAACAAAGAGCTGATCTGAGGTCCTAAAACTTTGCGTCCTGTCTATATACACACGTAGTGCACGAACAGGGCATAACAAAGCCATGGCTGGGTCTGCCTCCTCCAAAGGCAGCGCTTGGAGGTTCACCACTTGATCTCTGAAAGGAGTGGTGGGAACTTTGGGCACAAAGCCGGGCCGGGGTCTCAGTGTTACGCTGGATGCAGCCGGCCCGAACTGAAGGCACGATTCATCGACCGAAAATGCATGAATATCCCCTATCCTCTTAACAGAAGCCAAAGCAAGGAGAGTTAATGTTTTCATAGTAAGAAATTTAACACTCACACTATGCAGAGGCTCAAATGGGGCTTCCTGGAGTGATTTCAGCACCAAGGACAGGTCCCAAGGAGGAATAGAGGGAGGACGCGAAGGATTCAGTCTTCGAGCGCCTCTGAGAAATCTAATGACCAGGCCGTGCTGACCCACTGTTCTACCGTTTACGGGTGAATGGTGAGCTGATATCGCAGCTATATCGACCTTAATAGTGGATGGTGACAGCCTATTCTCCAAACGACGCTGGAGATATAAAAGCACAACACTAATCGGGCATTCTCGGGGGTTTTCACTTTGGGAAGAACACCAGTCGACAAACAGGTTCCATTTAAGCGCGTAAGCCTGTCTCGTAGACGGCGCTCGCGCAGCAGCAATAGTGTTAGATAACTCTTGCGGTAAATCACTCAAATCCTCCGTGCCCCGTCCAGAGACCACACATGGAGGTTCCACAGGTCGGGGCGCGGGTGCCATAATGTGCCCTCTTGTTGAGAAAGAAGGTCCTTCCTCAGGGGAATCTTCCAAGGAGGGGCTGTCGCGAGGAGAGAGAGTTCTGGAAACCAACTCCTGGTTGACCAATACGGTGCCACCAACAGCACGCTCTCCTCGTCCTCCCGGATTTTGCATAGGGTTTGCGCAATGAGGCTCACCGGAGGGAACGCGTATTTGCGCATGTTTCGCGGCCAGCTGTGTGCCAATGCATCCACGCCGAGCGAGTCGTCGGCTAGTGAATAGAACAGGCGACAATGGGTCGTCTCTGGGGAAGCAAACAGATCTATCTGCGCTTTGCCGAAACGTCTCCAAATCTGCTGAACCGCAATGGGGTGGAGTCGCCATTCCCCGGGACGCGCAGCCCGAGAGAGCGCATCCGCCTCTACATTGAGCGTGCCCGGAATGTAAATGGCACGAAGAGACCTCAAATTCTTCTGACTCCAAGTGAGGAGATGACGGGCGAGATGCGACAGGTGACGCGAGCGTAAACCGCCTTGACGATTGATGTACGCCACGGTCGCAGTGTTGTCTGTGCGAACTAATACATCTTTGCCCTGTAACTCGTTGCTGAAACGGACGAGCGCAAGATATACAGCCCACATTTCTCGGCAATTTATGTGCCAATGCAGCTGGGGTGCCGTCCAGACCCCCGAAGCCGCAAGCCCATCGTACGTGGCCCCCCACCCCGTGTCCGAAGCATCTGTGCATACTATTGCATGCCTGGAGACCTGTCTCAGAGGCACACCGGCTCGGAGAAACGCACGGTCTGACCACGGAGTGAAAGTGCGACGACACGCAGGTGTAATGATAACACGGTGAATGCCGCGCAGCCACGCTCTCCTCGGGACTCGATCGTGAAGCCAATGCTGAAGCGGTCGCATATGAAGCAGTCCGAGCGGAGTTACAGCTGCGGCTGCTGCCATATGCCCCAGGAGCTTCTGAAATTGTTTCAGCGGGACCGCGCTCTTGCTCTTGAATGTATTCAGGCAAGTCAGAATCGACTGTACACGCGCTTCTGTTAGACGAGCTGTCAAATCGATCGAGTCCAGTTCCATCCCGAGAAAAGAGATTCTCTGCACGGGGCAAAGCTTGCTCTTTTCCCAGTTGACCCGAAGACCCAAACGAGCGAGGTGTTTTAGAGTTAAATCTCTGTGATCGCACAGCATCTGACGTGTTTGAGCTATTATGAGCCAATCGTCTAAATATGCGAGAATGCGCACACCTTTCTCTCTCAGGGGTTTTAAAGCCCCCTCCACTACTTTGGTGAATACACGGGGAGACAGAGAGAGCCCGAATGGGAGGACTTTGTACTGGTATGCTCGCCCCTCGAACGCAAAGCGGAGAAACGGCCTGTGCCGGGGGAGAATGGATACGTGGAAGTACGCGTCCTTCAGGTCGATGGATGCGAACCAATCGTTTGGACGAATGCATGGAAATATGCGCTTGGGCGTCAGCATCTTGAACGGCATTCTGTGAAGTGCACGGTTCAGCGAACGCAGGTCCAGGATCGGTCGCAAGCCGCCGGTTTTCTTGGGTACAATAAAGTAAGGGCTGTAAAACCCCGACCTCATCTCGGCTGGAGGGACCGGCTCGATCACGTCCTTCGCCAGTAGGACAGCGATCTCCGCACGGAGGACGTGCGCATCGGCAGCTCTCACCGCAGTGAAACGAACGCCGGAGAATTTGGGGGGACGCCGGGCAAATTGGATCGCGTAGCCTAGACGAATCATGCGTAAAAGCCAACGCGACGGGCTGGGAAGCTGTACCCACGCCCCCAGACACCGTGCGAGAGAGACTAAAGGCACGATCGGTGTACCCGCGGCGGGCGCAACGGAGGTGATCGCCGGTGTGTGCGTATTGGCCGCACCGACAGCAGTGTTGTGCATGATAACACTCACCTGAGTCCGCTGCTGGGTGGGTGAGTAAGGGAGGCTCTGCTGGAGACACCTCACGCCACTCGATGCACCCTCTGGCGACGGGGGAGGAAGATGATGGGTTATGAGCCCGTGATTGTCTTCTCTCCCCTGAGAAGACAGAGAGCGCGGAGGGGTTATGAGCCCGTGCGTTGCTCTCGTACTCCTCTGATGAGTCGGAGAACGAGGGGGGGTTATGAGCCCGCTCGTGTCTCCGGCGCTCATCTGAAGACCTAGAGATGGAAGTGGAATTCGCTCTTTTTGTGGAATTGTGGGTGCCGACTGAAAAGTCGGCGGAACAGAAAAATGAAACAAAAGATTCCCCAACCGGCCCTCCTCCGGTGGGGGGAGTGGTGCCTTCACCATTTCCCGAAGAGCGATCCCCTCCATCTCTAGGTCGCCCGTCTCAGGGCCGATTCGATTTTCTTTTTCCACCCTTTGAAGCGGGCGGGGCGGGCTGCTGACGACCGGTTCCTCGCTTCTTAGAAGAGCCCCGGGGAGGAACGGAGGCGACCGCCGCAGGACGCCCTCGGCAAGGAGCAGGCTGAGGTGCCGACGTGGACGGGGCAGGCGCAGGACGCTTCCGACGTGGCATGATCTGAGCGATGGCCTCAGTCTGCTTCTTGGCCGCGGAGAATTGCTGGGCAAACTCCTCGACCGTCTCGCCGAACAGGCCGGCCTGGGAAACCGGAGCATTCAGGAGCCGGGTTTTGTCAGCATCCTTCATGTCCGCCAGGCACAGCCAGAGATGGCGTTCCTGGACCACCAGGGTGGACATCGCACGACCGACGGCACGTGCGGTGACCTTGGTCGCACGAAGCGCCAGGTCAGTAGCCGCACGGAGCTCGGAGAACTCCGCCGAATCGTGACCCCCCGCGTGCAGGTCCCTCAGAGCCTTAGCCTGGTGAACCTGCAGCAATGTCATGGCATGCAGGGCTGAAGCTGCCTCCCCACAGGCTTTGTAAGCAGCGCCGGTTAGAGCGGACGAATGCTTACAGGCCCGTGAGGGGAGAGTAGGCTGGTCCCGCCAGGAGGAAGCGACACCGGCCGGACACAACTGCATCGCGACCGGCCGCTCCACTGACGGGATACCAGTGTACCCCCTGGCATCTCCACCCTCGAGGGAGGTGAGAGGTGAAGGCTGAAACGGCCGGTTCCGGGAGGAAAACGGGGTTTTCCACGACCGCGTCAGCTCTTCATGCACCTCGGGGAAGAAAGGCACCGGGGGCGAGGGCTGGGAAGCCCTGGCACCCCCGAAGTACCAATCGTCGAGGCGGGACGGTTCGGGTGGGGGAGGTTCAGTCCACTCCAAGCCGACCGCCGCCGCCGCCCGAGCGAGCATGGCTGCCATCTCGGGGTCGAACGCAGGGCCCGCAACCCTTCCCGAAGGAGGGAGTGGGTCTGGATCGGCGTCCGAGATTGACAGCCCCCCCTCCGATGCTACGGTGGACAAAGTCTCCGGTGGAGGCTCGACAGAGCGCGAGGACACCGTAGAACACGGGCCACTCGTCTCCATCGGGACCTCTGCTGGCAACGGATCAGGGCGCTGGGAGCCACTGGACGAACCAGCAGACCGACCCAGCACCGTTATACGGAGATCATCCTTCGCAAGCCTAGTAACTGCGCTCTTAGCAGTACCAGGCTTGGAAGGCGGGGGCCGTTCCCGGAGAAACGACACCCGTCTCCGCAAATCCGCCATAGTCATGCCCTCGCAGATGGAGCATGACCTATCACGCAACGCTGCCTCTGCGTGCTGGAGCCCCAGACACGAAACACAGCGCTCGTGGCCATCCCGGGGAGCGATGAACACACCGCATCCAGAAACGGAGCACGGGCGGAATGCCATCTTTAAAAAGACGCACCCAACCGTGACACGAATGAGTGGCTGTCTTTAAAAAGACACAAAGCTCAAACGTGCTGCTCTTTTAGGGAAATCACTCTTTTGTGCGAGCTGGTGAAACACAGGGAGAGGCAAACGCACTCACTCGAACTCAAGTCCTAAATTAAAGAGACAGAGAGAGAGAGAAGGGTGGAGAAAACACTGCGAGCCTCCGCTGAGGTGTCTTTGCCCAACCAACTTCAGCAAGCTGAGATTTTTCTTTTCCCTCTTTAGAGACAGGATCTACGAAGATCAGTTTAAACAGCTTCTCGAGAGCAGATGTCTGCCAGCTTCGAAGCAATAAAGCTAATTTGGTATTGTGCACCTGCGGCTTATATACGCACCTGGCGGGGCGGCGCCGGCATTATGCAAATACCTGCATGCCAAGTTCATTGGCGTTTTTATAGTTTCTCGAAGTAGATAGGTCACCCGCGGAGCGGTTCCCAATTCGTCGGTCACGACGTGACGTCGTAGTGACCGACTGAAAGGGAAGCTCAAGCTCAAGACATGCAAAGTCTTTCTCCATTTTTCAATTTTCTTTATCTGTACATTTCTTAAAAAAACAAAACAACACATGGTATTGTATACTGTGTTGGACATAATGAGACTATTTCCAGTGCACTTATGTATTGCTGTTCTTGTGTTACTATACTTGCTTCTATTGTTTACCTCATTTGTACGTCCCTTTGGACAAAAACGTCTGCTACATGCAGTGTTGGGCAAGCTTGGAAAATGTAGTGAGCTAAGCTACCAGTTACTTCACATTAAATGAAGCTTCACTACACTGAAGCTACCCCCCTGGGAAATAGCTACATCCAAGCTACTTTTTTATTTTTAACCAGTTTTATTATGTAATTATTTATTCAGTTTCAATTTAGCATTTTGGTAATTATAGGCAATACAAGCATAATCTAGGCCTAGGTACTTCACATTATGGGAAAATGTGTTTGGTCTGATTTTAAAAAATATATATTTTAAACGTATTTGATTGGTTTGTCAATAGTGAGCGCTGAAATGTTTGGTTGTTTGCAAAGCGCGCCACCACTTAACATTAAGACACGATTGAGTGCTGCAGTGAGACTGACACGTTATGGTTCTGCTGTTATCTTTTAACTATTTTCGCTGCTGAAACAACAAAAACAGTCAACATTGCGTCTAAAATGTAAGTGGCTTAATATTAATTACTTGTTTAGTGAACTGTCATTAAATCTGTCACATTTTCAACCGTGATGTATCATGTTATTAAAAAATCCACATTTTTACCGCAGTATGTTTAACCCACTTTGTTAACACACTTTGTGTTTGCTGTGCTTATTTGTTTAACTTTGCGTTATTACATTATGCACTTTCGGTCGCCATTGATTAAAGGATGCAGAATCATTATCCTGTTTTGGTGATTGTTATTGGCGTTTTTAATCAGACTAGGCAACTTTTTCGGTCGAGCAAGTAAAATTCTCTTTCACTTGGCCTTTTAAAAAAATCCACTTGTCTCTGATATTAAGCGGACAAGCGTCGATGTCGAGCCCTGCGGCGTGTTTTATTTGCGTTTAGATTGCTTCAGTAAGCTACACTGTAAAAAAATTCCGTAGAAATTTCAATGTTATTGCAGCTGGATTGCCGGTAATTTACCGTAGATTTACATTTATGGTATTTACTGGCAAGTGTTTGTTCAAAGTTAAATACATTTCAAATATTAACAAGTCTTTATCTTTACAGAATAAAACTATACAATAACAGCCTCATGCAAAGCATTCTGGGAACCAGAAATCATCATCAACCTTTTCCTGTTTTTTGGTCCAGTTTTTGTTTCCCAGAATGTTTTGCTTGATGCTGTTTTTTAGTTTTACTCTGTAAAGATAAAGACTTGTAAATGTTTAATTTTCATTTAACTTTGAACAAAATGTTGCCAGTAAAAAACATAAATGTAAATCTACGGTAAATTACCGGCAACCCAGCTGCAATTTCTACGGAATGTTTTTACAGTGTAGGTCCACTCTTTACGACTTCTTCGTTGTATTGCGTTAATGGAGAGGTATGTTAGTTCTTCCTCGCTTTTTTGTCCATTTAATTCATAATGAATGATATTATGCATTGCAGTAAGGTTGCTCTCATTTGTGCCCCCCCTGAAAAATGAAATGCCCGTCCGTGAATTTGTGTCTGGCGCCGGGTTTGTGTGGAAGCTATCTCACTACTTGGTAAAAAAAAGAGCTTAGCTACTGAAGAGCTATTTGATTTAGAAAGCAGCTAAGCTACTGCCAAGCTACTGAAAAATGTAGTTAAACTACAAGCTTCGCTACTTGCAGTGAAGCTACTGCCCAACACTGGCTAAATGATTAAATGTAAATGTATATACTATTACCAAGTTTAAGGTCACTAACTCATTCTTTATTTATTTGCACATTTGAGAGCAACAGTAAACGTATCAAAATTATGAAATAACACAAATGTACCTTTCTCCACCTTTATTGCTGAAGTAAACTTTTATTAAGAAATTGGGAGAATAGCTTCTGGAGTTAAACTGGATTAAAACCATAGCCTACATAGGGAATTGGACACTAAAGATGCACAAGAAAACCTTAAAAACCTCACTATCTCTAAAGAAACAAGCTTCAAACATGATGTTGTAGATGCCAAGCACCAGTTTTAGATGAACAATAGACTTTAAGAAGAAAAAGACTCTAAGATTTTGGCCCCAATTCCAACAAACCACTAAAGTTAAGGAAACCATTAGTTTAACAGCAGGTATATTATTACGAAGAGTTATCTCATGGGGTTTGTTGAAAGCACCTACAGATGTTGAGCTTTTGGTCTTATGGAGAAACACCTAACAAGACAATCTCTTATTGAGCCCTGGAGGAGAAACATGAATAAATAAAACTTTTTCATGTTGTTTCCTGACCCAGTTTGGACTTTTTGTCGACATTTACAGTAAGTGGTTATAATGTTTATCCTTCCAGATAAATCAGCCAAGTAAAATAAATTTCTCTTATGAAATTAGAAACTCAATTTTTAAATAAATAAAGTGAAAAGACAGATGTATAGTTGTTATACAGTAAGTGCCAAAGCAATAGCGCTGATGTGTATAAACATCACATCTGTAAATAATAAGCAGCTCAGTAGGTCATTTTGAGAGATGACAGTCTACATCCTGACTCTGGAAAATAAAGTTGTGAAAGACTCAAACTAATAATTAACCATATGCTACTGTACTGTGTTAGCATGTCTGTGGTTCTGGACTACTTTTTAAAAGTTGTCGCTTATTATTCATCCACAGGTTAAAGGTGGAAGGATTTTGTCATTCAGCTGTAAATCTAAAATTAAGTTATTTGGGCTAGTTTTGATTGGATATCGTGCTGGTTTTGTTAAGCAGATCTGGCAACCCTGAACATTAATTCATGACTACCTATAAATGATTCGATGTTGTTTAACATTGGCTATGGTGCAATAACTGTTGACTGTTTTTTTCTGATTCCAGCTGCACATAACATCATTAACATCATCTGTCAGATTTTGAAGATCTTTGATTTGGTTTTTGTAAGTTTTTAAAAAAAAAATTCATGAAAAAGTACACGAGAGATAGATATAACATAAGTGACCTGAATTGCATTTTATATTTCTATATATTTACTGTTACTATTTAATTTTTTAAAAAATAAACTCATTCACACTGTCATTAAATGTAAATGTTTCTACAGTATAAACATATAAGAAAAAATGATGAGGACGTTGAAGATCTGATTTTATTTAGGCCCTGTTTACACGAGAACTCTCAAGGGTAAAAATGTAAAAATATTTTCTCGGATGTGCCTTTTAGTTTAGTCTAAAGGGTAAAAACACAAGTCTGCTCACGGTGGCTCTCGTCGCGTACGCATTAATGTCACAGGCATGAGCCAGTTCAGGAAAATAATAAGGGATTATTTCGATACGTTGGACCTTCAAGTTGCCATAGCAGCTCTGATAAATATACAAGAGTCTTTCCAGCAGTTGTACGAAACATTCACAGCTAGTTTTACTAATCAGAGAAGGTGTATTAATCATTTCTATCAAATTGTTGATGCGGCAATTTGTCGGAGGCAAACCAGACGGCTTTGTACAAGACCTAGGAGAACAAGGAAGAAGGTTGTACGCAGGCGCGTGGACTTGGTGTTGTTGTGTGTCAATGCTTCACATTGCCACCTTGCCGCCTGGAGTGCATACTACATCGAATATCACACACTTTTGCGTCACCATATGCATGCATATTTCTCCCCCAAAAGTGCTTGTATAAATGCGGAATAAAAAGTGATAATGCCACGCCACTTTTGCGTTTTCTCTTCAGATCTTTCCGTGTAAACGTAGCCTTAATCAAAGTAGTAACAAAGCACTCGGGGTTCATCAACACACAACAGTATCAGCAATGACAATTTATTCTGTTCCTTCAGACCTGTCCCCCCTTATGCTAATGCAGTACCCATTTAAAATGCAAACCAAGAATACCAATACAAATGACCACTCTTTGTTCTTGTGCAACCAAATGGTTAAAGCCTGTGATGTTTACATTTAGAAGTCTCTCTTTCTTCTTCCTAATAATAAAGAATGAAACAACACTTATGTGTCATCCCCATATGACTGAGATCGGGGTAAGATTGATGATAATTACACCCTTTTTATGGAATGAGCTTTGTTATATAACTATCAGGAAGTGGAGTTGGCTTTGAGGCTGTTTACACCTGGTATTAAGATGCGTTTTAGTCGATTGGATCACAAGTGGACGACGCTAAATACAGGTGTATACGAAGTGTGAAATGTTTTGAGCTCATTCACTTTCGACCACATTCAGAGCAAGTCGAAAACGCATTCGACCGGATTTCTTATGTGGTGTAGATGCGCATGCAACATTTTTCTAAAACACTAAATTCAAGAAAAATTCAAGAGAAATTTGCTTACCCCATTGGCAGATTTTTTTTGCTTGTTTTATGCACAAAATCACTTACATTTAATATTTTTGATCTAAAAACTAGTCTTATTTTCTTGGGTCGTTTTGCTCATCAAGAAAATCATCTTAATTTAAGAATTTTTAGATATTTTACCGAAAACAAGACAAAAATACTAAGAAAAGTTTTTCTTGAAAATGATTTTTTGCAGTGCAGTGATGACACAAGAAGAGTCATCAATCATCTCTTCAGCTTTGGTTCCTGTAAGGTTTTATGGCTTTCTTCTGGCCAATCACCTTCTATTGGTGAGCGGTGGGGTGGTTGATAAATGCAGAACAGCAGAGAAACGACATTTAGAAGAAGAACCCTAAATCTGCTGGATGATTAAAAAAACACATCACTGCAGCACAGCACACATTTTCTGCAGATTCATCGAGCATTTAAAGGTAAGATCATTCATGGCACATCATTTCTCCTTCATTTAGATTAAAAGGTGAGGTGGATGTTTGTGTTGAGGGTTACATAATAGTGTTATCAAATCGTCACAAATGCAGAATGTGATAGAAATAGAGTGTGCAGAATAAAGAAAACCAAGACAATTAAAATGATTTTAATGAAAACATTTTGCTCGTTCAACAAACAATTTACAGCTTGTAAATTTTATACTGTAGCCCTTTGCAAACAGAGCAAAAGGGTATCTCAAGGGTAAAGTGTGCAGATTGCAGAAATACCTCATTGGTGTTGTAATATCCAGTCAGTTTTTAGTTGATCTTTCACCAATCTTAGTGAAGAAAGTGCAGGATTAAATGCAAGCATGCAATGCAATGCTAAGAGATAAAGTAGGTTAGATTAATTATATGTCTTTATTACTATAATTTGGCACAGGTTCAACATACAAAGGACATATTAAAGCTTAAGCCGCTTGACATATCGTAACTCGTCATCCTTGCAAAACCTTGCTTATTTTTGCAATACATTTACTTTAATGCATTTGGCAGATGCTTTTATCCAAAGTGACTTACAAGGTAAACAGTTTTTGATCAGCATGTGTGTTCCCATGACCTTTTGTGCTGCTAATGCAAAGAATAAAATAATTTTATTGTTTGATTTATGCAGAGGCCAATATGCGGTTCTTGTGGATACTGCTTGTGGCTTCTTTGGTCGCAGGCACTGCTAAATCGAGATCAAGGGAGTGGGCTCATCACGGAGCCACGATGTTTGCCGATCTCAGTCCTCGAGAGATGAATGCCGTTAGAGATTACCTGTACTCCTGCAGCGAGCTGGGTCTCATCTCAGCACGGGACAAGTCCTTAAAGAAGAACAGCATCCTCCTTATGGAGCTTCATGTCCCTCGCAAACACGAGGCCCTCCGAGCGCTGGACAGAGGTCAGGCCAAACCTCCACGGCAGGCACGAGTGGTGGTGCAGTTTGGTAACCAAGCAAAACCGAACGTGACGGAGTATATCGTCAGCCCCTTGCCATACCCAAGATCCTATCAGCTCAAGACTTTTAAGGGTGACCGGCCCATTCGCTTTGAGGGAAGGCCGATTACAGCTGTGGAGTATGAACACCTGTATAAAGTGTTGGAGAAAGTAGGGAAAAAAATCAACAAGATTCTGCACGAGAGCACCGGGTTTACCTTCGGTAACTGCACCGACCGCTGTCTGACATTCTCGGACATTGCTCCCAGAGGTTTAGAGTCAGGAGAGAGAAGGAGTTGGGTTATGTTACAGAAGTTTGTGGAAGGTTACTTTATTCACCCCGTGGGCTTCGAGATTCTCATTAACCACAAGGATTTGGATCCGAAAAAATGGACGGTGGAGAAGGTGTGGTATAACGGGCAGTATTTTGACAGCCTGGATGAATTTGTGGAGATGTATGAGAAGGGGACGATCTCTAAACACAAGCTGCCTGAGCATGATGAGGAAGATCTGTTTTCCACCTACATTCCTCGGGGACACACAAACACACGGACGAACATCCACGGAGCGAAGCTTGTGGAACCCGAAGGCCGCAGATTTCAAGTGGATGGGAATTTTGTGGAATATGCCGGATGGTCATTTGCCTATAGAGTTCGGTCTTCTGCTGGATTGCAGATCTTTGACCTTCGCTTCAACGGGGAGAGAATTGCCTATGAGATCAGTCTACAAGAAGCTATCGCCTTTTACTCTGGAGATACGCCGGCCGCCATGCAGACCAAATATATTGATGCGGGTTGGATGATGGGCACCTCAGATTTTGAGCTGGCTCCAGGGATCGATTGTCCAGAAATTGCTCATTTTGTGGACCTTTACCATTACTATGACACAGACAAACCTGTACGTTACAGAAATGCACTTTGCATCTTTGAAATGACCACAGGACTTCCACTGAGGAGACACTTCAATAGCAACTTCCAAGGAGGTTTTAATTTTTTTGGAGGTCTTGAAAACCAGATTCTGGTGATTAGAACCACGTCTACAGTGTACAACTATGATTACATCTGGGACTTTATCTTTTATCAAAATGGCGTGATGGAGTCCAGAGTGAGCGCTACTGGGTACATCCATGCAACGTTCTTTACAGAAAACGGACTGAACTATGGATCCAAGGTTTACAACTACGTGCTTGGTAACATTCACACCCACCTGATTCATTACAAAGTGGACCTTGACATTGCAGGTGCGTTCTTGCTTTATCTTTATGTTGAATCTGAACTCAAATAAAAATCTGTTTTGTGAAACAGTGGTGCAAATACCAGCCGATTGTGTAATGTTTACTTCTGTCTGTTTGTACAGGGAGGGACAACAGCTTTGAGACTATTGATTTGAAATATGTCAACTTCACCAACCCCTGGAGTCCAGAGCACACCATCCTCCAATCCAAACTTCACCGGACGCAGCACCAAACCGAACGTAGCGCTGCTTTCCGCTTTGGCAAGAAGTTCCCCAAATACCTGCACTTTTACAATCAAAACCAAAACAACAAGTGGGGTCATAAGAGGGGTTATCGGATTCAGTATTACTCACATGGGAACAGTGTTCTGCCACGAGGATGGAAAGAGGAAAATGGTATTGCATGGTCAAGGTGAGCAGCGTTTATATTTTTGCATTTAGCAGATGCTTTTACTCAAAGTGACTTAAAGCAATAGTATGAGAAGTACTTACACAAATATACTTTTCCCAGCCATTGATGTCAAGGACAAGGTTGAATCAATGTTGAATTACCTTTGAGTTTGCTAATTCAATCAACGTTTTACAAACAACTGACATTATTTCAACCAAACTTTAAAGGAACAGTATGTAGGATTGTGGTCAAAACTGGTATTGCAATCACAAAACTTGTGGCTAAAACTGGTAGTGCAATCACACAACTGGTGGCCAACACACAAAATGACAACATAAACATCAGTTGAGGGCTGCAACTCCACTTATTAAATGACAAAATCCTGGCCAGACCACTGTTGTGAGTGATATAAGTATTTAAAATGAAAATGATTTCTTAATGTCTAGTGACATATCAGGGCCATTTTATGATTAATTGATATACATTTCTTACATACTGTTCCTTTAATGCTGGGTTTTAAGCATTTTATTAACCTTTTGCAACCGTTTAGCATTAACTGTTGTATCAACTTTGAAACAAGAACTGACATTGTTTTAACCATATTTCAATGTTCAAGTTCAGTCATATGCCTGCTGGGTTAGCTTACAAATTAAGTTTTGTAGAAACACAACCTGTTTGTGACCCAGTCGAACCCAGTCTCACAGAGATGCGTATAAATAGCACGATGTGTGAAAATCGTGCAATACATACGGCAAATTCCACATTGGCATGCATATGATATGCCAGTCCTTCCCATTCACTTAAACGCCACATCTTTTTTGTCGTTTTATTTATTGGATTCTCAATTTATTGCTATTTTTTACCATTGTTGCTTGGGTTTAGAGTTAGAACAACTTTTTGTTGTATAACAATGACATCCTTACCCAAACCCCAACTCTAACCCCAACTTCAAGCGACCATGGCTTACATATAGACAAAAACGTGGAGAAACCTGTATATTATATAACCTCAAATCTAACCCTAAACCCAAGCTAAAATGGTTTAAAAAACAGAAACAAATTTAGAAACCAATAAATAAAACGACATAAAAGATGCGCCGTTTAAGTGATTAGGAAGGGACGCCATTCGAATTTGGCGTATGTATTGCACGATTTTCACACTTTGTGCTATTTATACGCATCTACATGAGATTGGGTAGGTAAATTCATTCAATTATGAGACTTTAGCCTGGATTTCACAGACATGGTCACAAATAGGTCGCAAAAGTTAACTTTCATGGACTTACAAATTTATTTCTTGTGCATTCTGAAAGAGTTTGTTTTCTTTTTGCTGACCTCAGATATCAACTGGCTGTAACCAGACACAAAGACAGCGAGACCACCAGCAGCAGCATTTACACCCAGAATGAACCCTGGGAACCTCTTGTTTCCTTCGAGGACTTTATTCGCAACAATGAAAACATTGTTAGCCAGGTAAACAAAATGTGCAGAGCTGCCCTCACAACAGATGAGGGTCTACAGACACAGTCTCAATTTAAACAGAAGAATAACAAACAAAAGCAATGTAAGATTTTCAGATGATCTATTCAGATTCAAAATTTTTGACCATGTCAGTGGAAGAATATACGGGTGTGAGGCGTTTGGAAAAATAGGTCCACAAGTTTACAACGAATGGTAAAACACCTGTTGGAAAGCATCTTTTGCAGCGATTTTTGTGTGAGCATATCAGTGAACACCCCTGACCACTCGTTGAGTTTCACGTCTTTTTAAACGAAAGTTTAATGCATTTTAGGAAGGATTGTTCCAGTGCACCTATAAAGCCATTATAGAGGTGGAAGGTGAAACAAGCAACACCCGAAAATTCTCGGGACAGCCGCATATGTCCAAATTTCTGTCAAAACCGTTCTATTTCATCATAAACAATCTGAAAACAGGGCTTTAAGTGTAAAATACTGAACTTGTAAAATAACTATATTATTAGTATTGTACAAACTGAACGATATTGCTCTTATTACCTTTGAATGGGCCATTTTATCTACAAACAAAGCAGGTCCCCTTACATGAAAGTCATCATTTTGAGCCGTCATGTTTCTACAGTAGCCCTAAATGGACAAACTACTCTAAAAAGTGCGTATTTGTCTCAGATAATGACATGTTTGGTGTTTGATGGCTACCGTAGCTCCTCTATGCGACTTGGTGAGCTTTGGACTGGGCCATTATCTCGCCACTTCATGCTGCAAAAAATTACACGGTGTACATTTAAAAGTAATGTTAACTACTTAGTTAACAGTACTTTTCTGAACTTCTACTGAACTTAACAAGAAGGAGCATATGTGACTGTAAAGACAGCTACAAACATCCCCAAACAAGCAGTGCCTATATACTGTATTTACATATAAAACCACACACATTGCAACAGTGCAAAGACATTAAGTTGAGTGTTAACAAATGATGTATTTGCCTACAGGATTTGGTTGCCTGGGTGACGGTGGGATTCCTTCACATTCCTCACTCTGAAGACATTCCCAACACAGCAACTCCAGGAAACGCTGTGGGATTTTTCCTGCGTCCCTTCAACTTTTTTGACGAGGACCCGTCGCTTGCGTCCCGCAGCACCGTCATTGTTCGACCGGATGAAAAGGGTCAGCCGAAGGTTCAGAGATGGACTCCAGAGGTCGTAGGTCACTGCGTCTCAGACAAACCTTTCTATTATAACGGCACATACGCTGGTGTGTAGACAAAGACTGAACTCATTTCATCTGTGTTTTGTGCTGTATATAAAATGTAGGAGTTCAGAGTAACAATGTTCATTCATTTAATGCTGTGGACTTTTGACATTAACATCTAGGGAGCCAAACAAATAAATCTCAAATGCTTTATATACTTTATCATAAACATGTTAAAGATCATTATGACAAATAATGTGAAGCTGTTTATATGTTCAAGTGAATGTAATGAACATCCCTGTCATTTTTTATCCTTAAAAAATTAAAGGGTATTTTGTTTTTGGAATCATAATGATTTTCTATAATGTGACACTTTTTCATATTTTCATTAAATATATTAAATATCAGATGCATGTAATGCATCCAAAAACTTTTCTTTAAATCCCATCAGAGTACTGAAAAGCATCCAGTCTGTAAAATAATATTAAAGGTCTAAAAGCAGACTTGATTTTTTTATGCACAATTCATTTACCTCTTGTTTTTGTGTGATTAACACATTTTGGAAAATAAAAGTGTTTAATAATGACGTGAATGTTGTTGTCATGTATATTGTACTGTGGATACGGATTACATTGGTTGTCATGGTAACCACACTGTGAGATGGATTGGGTGAAGATCCAGATGTAAGAGGATGTATCCATGGATGGGTTTTATCAGCGGAGAACATCCAGGATACAGGATGTCGTATCCGTGAGCTCATGGATCACAGCAGTGAGTCGAGCTGATACTCCAGCAAACAGCTTTGTTCTGCAAACAGACCATAATTCACCTGCTGTCTCCTATAGAAACCTACAGGAGATGAGTTAATTTATGTATATGTGAAGTATAGGATAATTATTGTCACTCACTGAATATCTTATGCACTTAAGCAGACTGTGTAGTGAAGAGGTTCACAAACCTTTTATTCTGTGACCTATTTAGATGAGTATAATCCATACTAGGACCCACCATTTTTAAATGTAAATATGAGGAAAACACATTTTTAATTGAAAAGTTTTTATTTACAATGTCATTTTATAATTGCAGTATCAAAATAATTTATGGTATATCATATCAACCCACCTTATCCCACAAGTGGGTCCCGATCCACAGTTTGAAAACTTCTGGTGTAGTGTAGATGTGAGATTGTGGTCAGTAAGATAAAGTTTGTTTGTATGGGTTTTAACAGTGTGTGTTATAGTGACCTGTACCACAGAAGAGATTGTTTTTCATTTAAAGAGAGCAGACAGTAAAGTCACATTATATAGAGCTGACATTCCTAAAACTCACCATGACAACAACGACTCATGCGTCACATTACAACTGAATCTTTACAAGAACACAATCACCTGAAAGACTACACACATACAATACACATACACAAATAATCTTTATTAAAAACATTCAAGATTTAGTGATGTCTTAAATATTATAACTGTTTTGGAAGAATTTCAGTTTAGACAACTGCTAAGCATTTTAATTGGAAGCAAAAATTTAAGACATACATAAAACATCAGCTAAAAACATACCAGTGTGTGTTTAACAGTCGTTTTAATATTTTGTTTCAATCTATTTAAGTAAGTATGTTTAGTAAAACTTACTTAAAAGTAGCAGTATTAAGCAGGTTTAAGTCAAATTCCTCTAAACCAAAACAAAATTATTTAATTCTACAAAGCTACATAAACTTATGAGGGTTACCACTCAGAAGTCTTGTATCTGTGGCTCAGAGTTTGGTTGGTTAGTTTGGCTCTGTTGACCTCTGCTGGAAGATCTATAACTACAACACCTGTTTCTAAAAATAATCCCTTTCTCTTTTGAAAGCAGTGTGCATTGGTGTGCAACATGTTTGAGATACATTTTTTATGAAAACATTCCAGGGGACTCATTTATCAACAGTGTATTAGAAAGTGTTCTATATGTTGTCTTACAAATGAAATTTATTATGTGCGTAAATCCCAAAAAATCTGTATTTATCAAACATGCGCACATGGTTCTTACGCACATCAAGTAATCCTTGATGATAAATCTCACGTGTGCTTATTCACGTTTATGGTCATTTGCATTCCGAAACGCCTACAGTGAAGCATATATGGTGACAACACCTCCCTTTATAAATCACGTGGGTGTGTTTTTTCCCTCCCTGCAATAATGACAAAGAGAGCGAAAAAGAGGAATAGACACAGAAATAGAGGTACTGGTGGATGAGGTTGAATCCAAGTAAAACATACTATTTGGTTCACTTAGTGCCGGAGGAATGACTAACAAAAGAAAAAAAAAATGGGAACATATTACTAGTACGGTTGATTCCATTGGGTCTGAGGAGAGAACACTTCCAGAAATTTAAAAAGTGGTTTGACATTAAATTATTAGCCAAAAAATGTCACAGCAAACTGTTGGTTAGATATGTAACCGAGAGGTTCCCTTTCAGTCGGTCACTACGACGTTACGTTGTGACCGACGAATTAGGAATCCCTACCAAAGCGCCACTGAAACTGATCCTTCCAGTGCCTGCGTAAACCCTCCGACTCCGAAACCCTTTTTTAGGGAGACGGAAATAGGGTTAGAGCAGAGGCTGGTCATCAACCAATGCGATTTCCGGAGGATGCACCAGAAATCCTGGCCAGCACACGTCCGGCGAAAATAGCATGTATGGCCACCCTAGTAGTTGTGTGATCGACTGTGCTAACAGATTCAACAAAAATTTTTATCCAGACTGCAAAATACGCTCAAAGGAGAAGTAAATCAGTAGCAGTAGCCATATGTCAGGTATGTAAAAAATTTGGGATAAAATATCCTATAAAAATACACCAATGAATACTCTTATTCTGTGTAATTGCAAAGTTTTGTCAGTGAGGCTGCTTTAAAAAAACATCCATTATGATGAGCCTTGTGTTCTACTAAGGTGTTAGGCAAGACCAGAGGTGGGTAGAGTACCCAAAATCTGTACTCAAGTAAAAGTAAAAGTATCAAATCTAATTATTTACTTGAGTAAGAGTAAAAAAGTATTAGATGAAAAACTACTCAAGTAGTTAGTAACTCGTTACTTCCGATCTGATAGAGAAGTAGCGCAAAAGCACTGAATTTCAGACTACTTGGAGGGTTTTCACAAACCTCTCCTTAAAAGTCTCTTTGTTCTGCTTATACACAGGTAAAGCAGCCTATCTCAGTCCTGCAATGGGACATTAACATCTCAAAAAAATCTCAAACACACACACACACACACACAGATGTTTTCTGACGGTTAACTCTGTATTTATTTCATGTTCACAACAAAAACTTGTCAGCATCTGCCTTTAAACATGCAAACAGTAAACAAAAAAGAACGTGTGTGTCTGTTTGTTATCATGTTTTTATATGAATAGGTTATTTTCATTGCCATTAAAGTGCAATTACTGAACATAAACACGAGCAAATCAACTCTACATTTATTATAATATATAATACATGTTTCTTTAAAATCAAACTTTATTCTTTTATTTTTATTCATTCATGCTTTTGGAAGGATTTAAATAAAACACAATCCCGTTTTTATTTGAATGTATTTTCTACACATTAGTTAGGTGTCAGGATTTGTGTACAAATGCAAGACGTCCTTACATTTTGGTGTTCAGTGGGGAAATTATACGGAAATGTGCAGATGAACGTGCTGTTTGTATGGTTTAACTTACACTAGGTTTTGTCATCGCTTGCACAAGAGTGCATATGGCAAAAAAACTCGGACAGTGTGTGAAATGACCATTAATAGTGTTCAAATAGACAATATTGTGACACTTACTTCAGGTTGGATCTTGAATTCCTGTACGCTGAGATGTCAGCTCGTTTATTGAACAAAGCATGCATCGCATTATGAAACTATTCTTTTTGACCTCTTGGAGTGAAAACATAGACCGAACTTGAAGCCGCCATGCATGATCTGCCTCCGATATATCACAACGCACACGCACCCTCATATTCTTCTCCTGTTATCTACGCGCGGTCGCGCGCGCTACAGGGTGACGCAGCCTGTCTCGCGAAACTTTCGAACACGCCCTATAAACTTTAAAAAATATATATATTCATTAATTATTACCATTTGAAAGTAGCGCAGTAACGCCGCCGAATGTAGCGAAGTAAAAGTACAGTTTTTTCACTAGAAATGTACTTGAGTAAGAGTAAAAAGTACCCATCCTTAAATTTACTCTAAAAGTACTAGTTACCCAAAAAATTTACTCAAGTACATGTAACGGAGTAAATGTCATTTGTTACTACCCACCTCTGGGCAAGACAAACATATATGTCAGGAAAAGCAATGTCCACAGACTACTGGTTGTTTGGCAAGTTGTTAGGGTCACTGTTAAGACCAACTAAATTCAATTTAAGCAGATAATAGTCCGTTTTACAGGCGTTTTTGCAGAAAAAGTGACATCAATGCATATCCTCTAATGGCACTTCCTGTCAATCAATCACATGACAGGGAGACCATATAAAATAAAAGACATACATGCAAATTAAAATTAAGAAATAAAATGAAATTAAATTGCTAATTTTATATATATATATATATATATAATTAGCTATTTAATTCCATTTTATTTCTTAATTTTAATTTGCGTGTATGTCTTTTATTTTATATGGTCTTCCTGTCATGTGATTGATTGACAGGAAGTGCTCTCTACTTGATGTTCTTCAAAGCTTCAGCTTTTTCAGGTTCATTGATTTCCTTCAACTTCTCAATGAGAAAATCAATGTGCAGAAGTGTGAACAGAGATTCAGTGTTGAGTGCGATGATCTTCAGAGACTCCACACAATGAAAGGCTTCCATCACCAGCCTGATTTTCTGTTTCTCTAATTCTTGTAGTTCTTCCTTCAGCTTATTGATCACAGACAGACAGTCTTTCATTTTGTCTTCATATTTCTTCTTTAAATCTTCATTTGTTTTTGTCTCAGTCTTTGTCTTTATTACATATATTTGGGCTTCTTTGATGTGTTTGCTGTAGTGACATTTATTTGTGCACACTAAGCAGTGATCATTTTTCATCACACATCCATAGAAATAACAGCTCCACCAGCATCCAGGATAGTGACAGTTCTCCTTACAGATGGTACAGGTCAGTGCTTTTTTAGCTACAGCAGGATCAATATCAACCTTTTCTTTGTAGGACACTTCAACTTTATACTCAAAGTTGTTATTTTCTTTGACATGTTGATTGTGTTTCTCCAGAGCATCTTGAGTTTGTTTCAGTTCATTTTGCTTTTCTTTCATCGTTTGGACATGTGATTGTAGTTTGGAGATGTTTGGCTCCAACTGTTGCCGTTTCTCCAAAACATCTTGAGTCATCTCCAAGGTTTTTGGTTTCATCATGCTAAGAAACTTGAAAAACTCTGTCATTCCTTTGTAACTGAGATCCCATGCTTGATCCTGGATAGATTGACATTGTTCATCAAATGTTTCTGCCTGACGGTTGTTAAACAGAAAATAGGTCGGCTGATTCTTCTCATCTACAGCACACTTAACTTTAGCTTCTTTGATGGTTGTCAGGGCATTCTCAGGACGAGCTCCATCTGAGCGTGTGAGGAGTAACACAATGTTTTCAGCAATATCTTTACCAAATAAAGACTGAACAGAATCAAATATGTTTAGCTGTTCTTTAGAAAGGCGAGTGTAAGATGAGTTACACACTAAACACACTGCATTGATTTCACGAGGCCCATCTTCAGATGTATATACGCCAAGCAAATCTTTAACAATCTTTTGATCAAAAGCAATATCACTGGTATGTCCATATCCTGGTGTATCAATGATTGTTAAATCAAATGAAGTCCCTTGTATATAAACATCATAGACCGTCACATCAGATGTCTGACTGTGAGCTGATGGTTGGTCAGTCTGATCGTCTGTGATCTCAAACCAAACTTTGTCTTCTCTCTGAACACCACAGCTGTAGTTGATCATAGTATTGATGAGAGTTGTTTTTCCACTGCCTGTTTCTCCCACCATCAGTATGATTTTATGAGGTTTATCTGTGTCTCTTTCTCCAAAGGTGATTTTTCTGTATGACTTTGATTGATCCAGATTATCTTTTGTTGATTTTAGACGATATCTGGCAGGATTTCCATCTTTAATTTTGTGGCTTTTCGTCTTGAGTTCATCAGCGTTGTACAATTGATTGTCTAAACTCAATGTGTCCTGTAAACCCAATGCAAAATAACAAATGTGATGTTTATTGTGTGCTGCTGCTGTACATGTAATGTGATAGTAAATCAAAACAACAAAAGTGTATTTACCGCACAAATTCAAGTAACATTTTTAAATGATTAACATTTTAATATTAGCATGCTCACTGTTGATTCATTTTTTATGCTAACCATGTGTTCTTAAGACAGATAATCCTTCTGACTAAAAAACGATGGCAAAGCCCCATTTGCCCCATTGGGCCAGTGCATTATACTGTAAATTTACATTTGCATTTGTTTTTAGGCCTTGCCAATTTAAATAGGCAATAAATAAATTACATAAAAATTCACTAATTACTAAAATTACTAAACAGCAAACTAAATTACAGACTTGATTAATGATAATAAACCGCAAGTTTGACAATGTACTGTATAGAGTAAAAGATTAGATTACATTCTAAAAAAATGAAGGGTTATGTTCAACCCAGCGTTGGGTCAAATATAAACATTTTGGGTTAATTTAACCCGATGTCTGGGCTCATCCTTTTTGACACAACTCTGGCTAAATAATAACCCTCCATTTTATAGAGTGTAGATTTTAGGGTCTAAAATCTCCACATTAAATCTGCATTAAAGTCGGGATAAAAAATTTGAATCCACAGCTTGCTAAGTTTCACAAAAGACGGAAAATAAAAAAAGAGGTTGTGTTAAGAAAACACTAGAAACATTAAATATGTTTTTTGGTCCGAATCAAGTTTGAGAAAAACATGAAAGCATAAAACATGCACTTACTAAGTTATTTTTTTCCAAAGTTTTTGGTTGTGTCATGTCAAGAAACTTGAAAAACTCTGTCATTCCTCTATAACTGAGATCCCATGATTGATCCTGGATTATTTGATAATCTTCATCAAATGTTTCTCCCTGACAGTTGTCAAACAGAAAATAGATCGGCTGATTCTTCTTTTCATCTACAGCACACTTGACTTTAGCTGCTTTGACGGCTGTCAGGGCATTTTTAGGTGGATACCCTTTTGAGTGTGTTAGGAGTAACACAATGTTTTCAGCAATATCTTTGCCAAAGGAATTTTGAAGGGCATCAAATATGTATTCTTGTCTGCCAGAGAGTCGATTTTGATCTGCCTTCACCACAAAACACACTGCAATGATTTTATTCATCACATCTTCAATTGTACATAAATGTAATAAACTCTCAGCGATCTCTCTATCACGATCAGCTCCACGAGTGTCTCCATATCCTGGTGTATCAATGATTGTTAAATCAACTGAAGTCTCTTTTATATAAACACCATAGACAGTCACATCAGAGGTCTGACTGTAAACTGATGCTGTGTTACTCTGATCATCTGTGATCTCAAACCAAACTTTGTCTTCTCTCTGAACACCACAGCTGTAGTTGATCATAGTATTGATGAGAGTTGTTTTTCCAGTTCCCGTTTCTCCCACCATCAGTATGATTTTATGAGGTTTATCTGTGTCTCTTTCTCCAAAGGTGATTTTTCTATCGGACTCAGATTGATGCAGATGTTCTGTTGTTGTTTTCAGACGATATCGAGCAGGATTTCCATCTTTAATTAAGATGCTTTTCTTGATGAGTTCCTCAGATTGTTTTGCCTGTGAGTTTTTTCTGTAGAAACATACAATAAACAGAAACATACAATAAATATAGCTGAAAAAAACGCAAAAGTAATTAACAAATAATCAATGTTCTTGCCCACTGCAATTGTCCCTCTCCTATTGAGAATCATGGAAATTATAATTATCCTATTGAGAATCATGGTTTCTTAAAGCTATGGTCTACGATTTCAAAGATTGTTCATTATTAATAACCTCGTTTAGATGCTGGTTATGGTTCTACAGTAAAATCCTAACAATATGAAGAGAAAAAAGAATGAAAAAAATCCAGGCGGCCATTTTAGGGACAGACATGGTGGCGGCCATTTTAGGAGCAGGCATGTGTTATCAGATTCAGGCAGAACAGGCATGATATGGGTTGGCATGTTGTGAATATACTCTGGTGGTGTAACCACAACCCCCACAGTGAAAGGAGAGCCACACATCAACAACGCAAAGTCAATATAACGTTCCAGGGACCAGACAGACATATCACGTGGCATAAACTGACGTTAATGCTCATCCAAAGCATTATACAAAAATCAGAGGCCAGACCTAAAAACTCTAGACAGGGGTAAAACACAGTGTCCCTCGCCTGAGACTACCAATCCCTTCAGATTGGCCCCTGATATGGGGAGCAGTCTAGGAGGGAGACCAGGTACGGAAACCATTCCCTGGTCGGCCAACATGGGGCGAGCAACAGCTCTGCCTGTGCTGCCGAACCTTCTGCAGAACTCCTGGGAGCAGAGCAATTGGGGAAAAACACACCGGAGGCCCTCAGGCCCTTACTGTGTCATGGCATCCAGCCCGAATGGGACTGGGTGAGAGAGAGAAAACCAGAGTGTACAATGTGAACTCCTGAATTGCAAACAGGTCAGCTTTCGCTTGGCTGAACCTGAGCCAGACTTGCTCCACCACGTGAGGGTGGAGTCTTCATTTCCCAGAGCTCAACGCCTGCCTCAGCAGAATGTCTGCTCCATATGGACTTGCATAGACTTGACCTTATGGTCTTCCATAGCTACTTCCTGGCCTTAGAGGGATGCATCCATCGTAAGCCTGATGTGACGACCCTGAGCCCCCAATATTGGCCTTCATGGGAAAGGACCCATGGTTTCTTCCATAATACTAAGGCACAAAGCATATGCGTGTGACCTTGATCATGAGAAACGGGTTGCCCCTCAGGGAACCTCATGGTTAAAGGATGGATTCTATACGAGCAGGAGACAACCATGCCTGCAGTCGTTGAAATCCATACCACATCCAGAAAAGAGGTCCTCTGTGCTGGAGAAGCATACTTTTTCTGGCGTTTAGTTGATGGGACATTTTGGGGCCTTTTGGCTTTCCATAACTGATCCCAGCTAGAAAGAGATGTGTCTGTCATCAATGTTATGCGGTGACAGACCGCACCTAACTTCGGGCCTGTAAACAAATACCCCAAATTTTGTACATATTCGTGTGGGAACATGTTAATAGCGGATACATCCCACACTCCCCAGGAGGGCATGCCCTGATTTTACACACAAATATATATATATTTGACAATGTTGGAGGCTTTAGGGATAAAGCCACTCATGGCAACATAAAAACATTCTCTAAATATAGCCTATTATGTTTAAAAGCTAGCTGAAGTGCTTGTGTAAACATGGTCAGAGAATGGTCTTTTCCATGACTTGCATAATAAAGGAGATCAGGAAAGAAAGGATTGCACTCATTTTGAAAGAAATCTCTCATCTAACTTCCTGGATGATATAGTTTCTTTCTTATCTGCTGGTTCATACATAATAAAGCTAGCAGTCACGAGAAACAACCTCAATCAACTTCTCATTTAATATACCGGTTAAGGCGGGCCTCAAACTGCGTCTGGCACTGTCAAAAGCATAAGCTACCAATCAGGGCAGGAGAAAATGGCATGCCGGATCCCGGGTCCCTCCCGTCAGCAAGGATAACGGATATTGAACCAGTTGGTGAAGAGTAGGGCTGTGCTTACAAAAATATCTCCTCAGAGGTAAAACATTACATTGGGCTCCCGTTCGGGTTGGAAGTGACCGCAATGCAGTCAATGACAGAGAGACATGGTCATTGTCTTGACTCGTCAAAACAACGACACACAGCCCGAGTTTTAGCATGTAGGAAGGGCTCTGGCAGCTTATTGTGCGGACGCTCTTCCAGCCATTCGGATTAAACTTCAACACATGCAGCTCGTATACTGAGCTTGATTAAATAATTATATTGCGGAGCGAGGATAGCTGTGCGTCCTCACTACCCTGTACTCGAATATATCAACCCCCTTGGGGGAAGATTACATGAGATTGCGTGAACTTTTAAGTAAGTCAGCTATGCAGGCTGAAGCTATTTTTAGCCGTATAGTTAGCCGTATAGTTAGCTGTTTCACTTAAGTTCATTGTATTTGAAGCTCAGTGCTCTGTTATTGTGAAATGACAATCAATCGCTATCAACACTGTTGTAAAATATAAATGACATTTTGACTAGCCATGCCTTGTATGATGCTTAAACAGGCAGATGGATTGGAGTGCTCCTTATTAACTGAGATTGTTATTTTCAAATGTTTTCTGTAATATATTAATACATATATTTATGTTTTACAATATACATATGACATGCTAAAGCACACTAAATTTTTCTTAAATTGTAAGGCTTGTTGTATTTGTCACAGGAAGGGAGACTGATTTCTAGATATGTATTTAATATTTTGAATCTTTTCTTTTGCAGAGAAAGCATGGTAGCCAACATTATAAGGTATGTTACTGTAACATCATCAAGGAAAAGAAACCTGGAATGTGAGGAGGCTCCATCAACCTCCAGATAGTAAAAGAAAACTCCTGTGAACCTGTGCTTAATTCAAGTTTTTACTGCACTTAAACTGTTAAATTATTTAACAAATAAATCTTGAAATGAGACTTACTGCTCTCAAATCCTTATTTCATTTGGTGCTAAAGGAAATTTAAAGGAATTTTTTGGCTTTAAGGTTTTAGGCTTTAAGATAATTTTAATAGACATCAGTGTCTGATTAATTAATGTCCTTCTATTAATAGATCGGTAAGCCAAGAGTGATTTTATTTTTAATTTGAGTTTTGTGACAAAATTGATACAGACACAATAAATCACAGTACTTTTATACTCAGAGGCGTCATGCCCATTCAAACTGAGGGGGCAGTTGGCCCCTTGGTTTTTTTGAGCCTCAAATTCAAAGAAGCGCCCATTAATCTGTTATTTGTCTTTTAATCTGTTTACAATGCACAATATTATTAATTCTGTGCTGCATCCTTGTCACTTTTCGGAGATTTTCACCGTTTTGATAGTGTTTTGATTGTGTTCCATTACTTCTGACGGCAGGCGCTGCATTCAGCGCAGTCGCTGACGTCATCAAAGTCTGAGCACGCTCACGAGCTCTTTGCTGTTGCTGCTGCATTTTGCCAACTGGGCAATTAAAACGTGTAAGAAACGCTCACAATATTTCCAAACCCCAGTACGGTAATGTGCAGTTAACCTCATCTGTGTAGAAACTGTATGGTTTAAAATTGGACTGTCTCAACGTTATATTAGTAGAGATTTCTAGATTCATCTTCTTGGTACAACGCCAAAGTTCGCCAGAGTTCACAGGACGCGGAATCACACATGCTCACATATGAAGTAAAGTTATGCAAAAATCCATTCCTCTTATAATTTTTATCAAAACATTATTTGAATCATTATTGAACATTAAACTCAATCACGTTATGTAATTTTCGTTGTTTATAAACTTTATGGATTTAAAATTACATTAATTGTAGAGGATTATGCAGTTGTTGTGCAAAATGCATTGACACAATTAAACAAAACGTAAATAAACAAAACATGCCGTTCCAGATGTAAATATGATGGCAATATGTCATTATTCCGATTGAATAGTATTTGATATGAAAGTTAGTCAACACTTTTATTTTGGAGGTTTTTGTCATGAAGGCAGGAAGGCTCAAAATAGTGCCATGGAAAAGACTGAAAGCTCTATAATATTTCGTTTGATGTCCGTGTATGCATGATGGGAGAAACAAAACTTTTCGAAGCTTCGAATCAATTGAACGAATTAATTCGAAAATTGATTCAGTTTTTCAAAGCAGTTCGAAACACCACACACGCTGGCGACCCCTGCTGGTCAAAAGAGTGTAAAAGCAGATATGTCCAAACATTTTACACTTTTTTACAAAATAAGAGGAAGATTTGTATTCAAATATGTTTAAAAAAATATTTAACCTAATTAAGACATAGTTAAAAGTTTATTATGTGTTTTTAGTTTTATTTGGGGCAAACAAATCATTAAAACTAACTACCCTTTTAATTATGCACATTTTTGTCATTAAATCTGTCTATAAACAAACAGTAGACCAAATTGTAGTGTTATTAGTCAGATCAGATAAATGTTTTATGAACTTGCATAATAAAACTGACCCGAGTTCACCTAAACATATTAGACACTGGTCATTTGTGATCAACTCCCCCTAGTGGTAAACCATCGGATTTTCGAAACGTTTTTAAACAGTTATGACATAGTGAAGCCTCGTTTGCTAAGATCAGGTGACTTGGGCCAGTTTGATACACGCTCCGAACCACTGATTCGAAACAAAAGATTGGTAAATGTTTCGAAGCCTCATGAAGCAGTGCTTCGAAAGCGACCATCACTATGTATGCACACATTTCTGTAAGCTGTGCACACTGTGCCCCCTTAAAAAAAGTTGGTGTATGACACCCCTGTTTATACTTAAGTACATTTTGAGGCAAATACTTTTGTACTTTTACTTAAGTTAAAATTTACTAAGTACTTCTACTTTTACTGGAGTAATATTTTACCCATGGGTATCTTTACTTTTACTCAAGTACATGATTTGTGTACTTCTTCCACTACTGCATTAGCCTAGAAATCTAGACGCACCCTAGCGGCCGCAAAATATATTTGCTGCCAGGGTTTAGTCTAGGCACTCACAATACACTTAACAGCTCCAAAAACCAAAATTTGGTCAGGCCAATCACATCGTGTGTAGCGTCTGTGGGGCGGGCTTAACATGATGACGACAGAGCTGCGACGGTTCCTACTTGAAAACAAAGAATGGCTGCTGCTGCTGCTGGCGAACAGCTTTCTTTTGAAGCGGCTTTGGCCGCGACTCTGGAGGACTTAGACTTATGTTTTTCTTTGAGAGAAGAGCAAATAACCCTACTGAAGTCCTTTTTAAGCAAGAAAGATGTGTTTGGAGTTTTGCCGACTGGTTACGGTAAAAGTTTGATATACCAATTAGCTCCACTGGTGGGGAAACGCATGGGACTCAGCCACAATCCGCTTGTGATTGTTGTTTCACCATTGATAGCGCAATCGTTGCTCTGATCCGTCATAGCGCTATCCTATTGCGTGCAGAGGCATTTTGAGGGAGAACCTTATATCCCGCCCCTTGCATTGAGCCGTTTGTGTGAAGAGTTGCCAGACCTTACATCTTGATGTAGGTCTGGCTAACCAGGCTACTACTGCATACCACTATAATGAATATATGTCTTTAAAAAAACAATGTGAACATTTTGTTTTAATTGCATGTTTGTCAAGCACAGGACTGTATTCAGTATAAAACTCATTCCACCAAGATGCTCATCATTCCTGCCTGATGTGATCATTGTCAACTCCTGTGCTGGCAAAATAAGTCAGAATGAGCAAATATTCAAAAATGATTTATTTATAGTTTGGCATTCTCTATTAAAAAACTTCAAAATGATGTATGATTTGTTGAAAACTGACAAAAAATTAAAGAGCAAAAACTGTTTGAAAATATTTGAGTAAAAATCCAGTTAAAGATTTTTGAGGGATCAAAAGTAAATCAGCACATCCACACCTTAAAATCAGGTATAGATTTAACACAAAGTCAAAAACAATATCAATAAGGAAAATATATGTTCAACTTTTTTTTCTTTTAGGGGTGGTTTCCCGGACAGCGATTAGACTATTCCTAGACTAAAATAAATGTAAACGCTGTCCAAACTGAAAACAACTTGCACTGACATATCTTAAAATACATCAGTGCCATTTGTTTTGCCTCAAAATGCACACAAGTAATGTTTTTAGTAAGACATGTTTGTTGAAACTAGTTATATTTCCTAGTTAAACTAAGGTCTAGTCCTGTCTTAAGCTAATCCCTGTCTGGGAAACCACCCCATATTGTTTGATTGACATTGAGACAGACAGCTTTAAGATCGTCTGTATAATGCAAGGACATAAAATAATCTTACACATCAGATCCTCAACAGTTAACCAAACATTCACTTAAGACATAACAGATTATATCTGTGTGAATTCTTATCAAAACATGATATTTTTAAAACTGTAATTCTGTGTAGGTGTCTATATATCAGGGGTGCACGTCTTATTGCTCCTAATAACTCTTTCAACACCAATAAGGTCCCGAACCAAAAATCAATATTTATATTTTCTTTTGACTGTGCCTCAAAATTATACTGTGTGCATCCCAACTTATTTTTGCCGGAATGGGTCACACTGTCAGCAGCTTCATAATATTGTAATTTATTTTTTCAACTGTACACCACTTTAACAGTACAAACATTAAACTTATAACTGTACAATAAATTAAACTGTGCAATACTTTCTTGTGCATTTTCCACAAGTAGATTATTTTTGCACTTAATCAAAAACATATAAAATGTAGAATTATTAGAATAAAGCAATAAATGAACTCCACCCCTAAACCTAATCAATAGGCAAAAGCAGATCATGAAAAAATATGAAAGAGATTGGATAAGAATTAGAAACCTTGTACAATAGTTACGAATTGCAATATGAATGTGTGGTGTACTTGGATGTTTTGTGAGTATTTGCAGGGCATGTTTTGTCAAACTGATGATGTTTTCTTAATTTGATGGTGTATTTTTTGCATAACTGTTTTTTATTTATAATACATTAAGCTGTCTCACCAACTATTACCAGAATTGTTAAGGTGTGGGAGACAAAAGGTAAAATTTGCCCTTACAGCCCTGTTAACAATTAAATACAAATCTAAAACAACAGTATAATGATGTTTGTATCTTACCCATGTGAGATTCTCTGTGAGTCTGCCATGACCCTAAACCCAAGCGAAAATGGTTTAAAAAACAGAAAACAAATGAGAAAACAATAAATAAAACGTCACGAAACGATTCGCCATATAAGTGAATGGGAAGGACTGGCGTATCATATGCACGCAAAATCGGAATTTGGCGTATCTATTGCACGATAATCACACTGCGTGTCATTTGTACGCATCTTGGTGAGAACGGGTACCTCACAGCAGACAGCACAGACTTCTACTCACAAACATACGCGATGCAGTAGGCTAACTATATCTGCGGACACAGATTCCTAATGGGGAGAATTAAAAAGTTCGGACTCGGGCTGAGAATTCTGGGCTCTTACTTTTGCGTCAACTTGATTTTAATAATTTAATTGAGGAATTATATTTAAAGAAGAACAGACAGAAGCACTTTTAGTTGTGAGTTGCATTTGATAAATGTTATTTTCTGGGCTGTTTCTGATTGTAAAATTATTACTTGATAATATTGTTTAATTTATTTAAATAATTTCAGCCTACTTTTGCGTCAACTTGGTTTTAATGATTTAATTGAAGAATTCTCTTTAAAGAAGAGCAGAAAGAAGCACTTTTTGTTGTAAGTTTTATTAAATAAATGTTATTTTCTGGGCTATTTCTGATTGTAAAATTATTTGATAATATTGTTTAATTTATTTAAATAATTTTAGCCATTTAATGTTGTACATACGCTGTAAAAAACACTGGATTTACTAAAAAATATAGACAGTGCATCGTTTTTGCAAGTTTTACTAAAAAAATGTATGCAATGGGGCACTTAGTAAATCCAGCCTTTATTTTTTTCAGTGTATTGGGGGGGCCCCAAACCAGCGTTAGCCCAGGGCCTCACAAAGGCTTAACCCGGCACTGCCTCCGGCATCCTCTGAAAGACACGGGCAAACACATGCATGTACATGTTACACATTGTAACACAGTTGGACAATTGACTCTCCCATCCTGTTAAGAGCCAGTGTACAGGCTGTAAACAGTGGGTAATGTGTCATAATCTTATGGTTGATGGACACAAATAAGTTATTGATTTGATAACAATGCCATGAAAACATGAAGGTATATTAGGTTATCAAGACTTAAAAAGTGTTTGAACATATGCTTACTATATTTTTGGTTAAACAGATCTTGCACTTTTCTCAGCAGTACATTGACCTCAACTCTGGTTCTCAGTGTTGCGGCTGAGGAGCTGGCTACAGATGTAACAACAGACAACAATCAATTTTATAAAACTATATTATGTATATTGGCACTATTACGGATCTGAGTCCATTTCTGTGGATATACGGATATCCGCCAGCAGCCATATCACCCATGTAGCCCAAGACAGCTTGCCCACTGAAGCTAAGCAGGGCTGAGCCTGGTCAGTACTTGGATGGGAGACCACCTGGGAAAAACCAGGTTGCTGCTGGTAGTGGTGTTAGTGAGACCAGCAGGGGGTGCTCACCCTGTGGTCTGTGTGGGTCCAAATGCCCCAGTATAGTGACGGGGACACTATACTGTCAAAAAAAGCACCGTCCTTCGGAAGAGACGTTAAACCGAGGTCCTGACTCTCTGTGGTCATTAAAAATCCCAGGATGTCCTTCGAAAAAGAGTAGGGGTGTGCCCCGGCATCCTGGCCAAACTTGCCCATTGGCCTACTAATCATCCCTCATACTAATTGGCTATATCACTCTGTCTCCTCTCCACTAATAAGCTGGTGTGTGGTGGGCGTTCTGGCGCAATATGGCTGCCGTCGCATCATCCAGGTGGATGCTGCACATTGGTGGTGGTTGAGGAGATTCCCCCATTCATATGTAAAGCGCTTTGAGCACTGGAAAAGTGCTATATAAATGTAACTAATTATTATTATTATTATTATTATTATATAACCAATATTACCTTTGAAATGCAGTGCAAAGTTCACTGTGTCTGTTGAGTCCAGGAAATCGCTCGTGTGTTCTTTTTTTCAGCTGAAAAAAAAAATTAAACATGTTAAAATAAAATGCTAACAGTGACTAAAAGTAAGGACGTGGAAATCTATGAACAGATAAAAATATACATTTATTAAAGCAACTTAAGTGTAAATAAAAAATTAACCAAATGAAGAAGAAAACTGAAATGTAATTAACTTTAAGTTTACCAGTGGAGGATTGAACATTTGTAGAAATTCTTCAGCCTCCCTAGTAGCTGCTTCAAGTTCAGCATTGTCAGCTTTCATTTCAAGATGCTTTGAAATAGTTGCAGCTTCCTGACATAACTGGTCGAAACCTGAAGATGCCATATTGAAAGAATGCAGAATGCAAATAGAAATAGGCAAAACAAATTTAAAGAGGGACAAACAGAGAGAGGGGGGAGAGTGAGAGAGTGTGTGTGTGTGTGTGTGTGTGTCTGTGTGTGTGTGTGTGTGTGTGTGTGTGTGTGTGTGTGTGTGTGTGTGTGTGTGCGTCTGCGTGTGCGTGTGCGTGTGTGCGTGTGCGTGTGTGCGTGTGTCCCTCACTAACTCTCCAACTCACTCACTCACTGTGCACAAAAATCGTCTGCGATTCTCATGCGTGTTTCATCAGTAAAGCCGGTTCTGTGATTAGAAGTAAATCGCCATCAGCTGCTTTAGGAGAGCTTTTGCAAGTGATGGCTCTTAAAAGAGCCGTTGGTTTAAATGTTGTGGAGCGTGTAGATGGAGGAGTATGAGATGTATGTGAAGAAACTGCAAGACAAAAAAAATTGTGAATTACAAATTTTGGATATTTTTTAAATTCTTTATTTACTAAACATTGTATGTGTATAATTATTTACAACAAACCCCAAGATCTGCCCACTATTATAAGACTATATAATAAGATAAATAAATAAATAAAACGGCAACAGAATAAAACTGACCAAAAAAGAAGGATCTGAATGTCTAAAGATTTCTGAATTGTACATCAAATGTATTAAAAGCATGGTGTTGTTGTTACTGTTTTTTACTATGTATAAAAATGCTGAGCTACTGTGGTAAAAGCATAAGGTTTACCCTGCTGAAAAAACAGCATACTAACAAGAACAGGGTCCCGTTTCAATAAGGAGGTTCAACCAACTCTGAGTTTAAACTTGAACTCTGAGTTGACTTACTCTGAGATAGGAAACTCTGAGTTTTCGGTTACAGAAAAGCTGATCTGAGTTAGTTCAATCGACTCTGAGTAGGTTGACTCTGAGTTAAGCGCGTGCACAGCCACAATGAAAAACCATCATCAATGGAGCTCAGATATTACGATTTACCATGGCAACAGCACGTGACAAAGAGGTCTTAATCATTTTTACTACTAAAATTGAAGGGAACAATATATTATACAGCTATTTATTGTATTAGGAAAGTATCATATACACAAAACAAAATGGGCTCTTTGTAAACCAAACCTGTCACATTTTATAAATGATTTCAAATTACCCCTTTGGAAAAAGTTAAGAACAAGAAAGCTCAGAAAACATATAATATTTTAAAAAGTCTCAAATTTTTGTAATTTTTTTTTTCTTTTTCTATTTTCTTTTCTGATAACTTGTGAACAATGTGTGAGTAATACCTCATGTTCATGTGGCATTAATCAATATGTGTTTTATACTTGTTGATGTTATTCAATAAAAATAAAAAATAAATAGTCCAAAAAAAAAAATAAACTACTTAAATTGAAGGTGTTACTGCAAGTGTAATGCAACTACGAGCATATCTTTTAAAGAAAAGAGTTGTTTGTGTAAATTGCTTCTCTAGTAAATGCGTACATTTAATTTTTCATCACAGTTAAAATATCCGAAGTAAATAAACTGAGGACTGTACGTTATTATATTAATTTACATGCAGATGCAATCCCATGGACAAAAATATGACAGCAGCTCAGCTAAAAATGAAATTAAGCATAATACTTTGTCATATAAGGCTACGAACTCTACAAATGTTTGTCATGAATAAAACAAAAGTTCCCCCGAGCCGGGATCCGAACTCCGATCGCCGACAGTACGTCTGCCCTAACAACTGCACATAGCACTACCCACTAGACCAGCGATGATGACAAGTAGATGCGTAAGAAATGTCAAAGCAACTGTAGACCTGGGGCCCGTTTCAATAAGGAGGTTCAAAAGAGTGATATTAGTCATATAAGGATATTTATATATGTAAAATAACTGCAAAAAATAATAATTTCGCTCACATAAATGTAAGTGGATATGACAAAAAACCACTCGGGGTCAGTGTTCGAATTATGTCAAAGCTTATAGGGGGTCCCCTACATAAGCCCCACCCCCCGGCCAAGAAACGCGCGTCTCCGTGCGTCCGCTTATGAGTGTGTGTCCATTTGAGTATATGTGTGCGTCATTGTCTTTGCGCACACACTACAGCTTACTTTAACATCTTGCGCTCAAATTGATTAAAATCGCTTTCATGTTAAAGGAATAGTCTACCCTTTTGCCATATTAAACTATGTTATTACCTCAACTTAGACGAATTAATACATATCTATCTTTTTTCAATGCGTGCACTGTACAGCGTGTCGTGATCGTGTTAGCATTTAGCCTAGCCCCATTCATTCCTATGGTACCAAACAGGGAAGCCACCAAACACTTCTGTGTTTTCGCTATTTAAAGACTGTTACATGAGGAGTTATACCAGTAAGTATGGTGCCACAAAATAAAACTTTTTTCCATAGGAATGAATGGGGCTAGGCTAAATGCTAACAGATTCACAACGCGCTGTACAGTGCACGCATTGAAAAAAGATAGGTATGTATTAATTCGTCTAGGCTGAGGTAATAACATAGTTTAATATGGCGAAAGGGTAGACTATTCCTTTAACATTTGCAAGGTTTAAAAAACACATGCCAGAGCTCCAGAAAATTTTAGGGGCGCAACAAGAAAATTTAGGGGCACACACCGTAAATCAACATCCTAACCAAATATTCACATTTCTACTAATTTCCACTGTATTACTAATAAATAATTTAATGATAGATGCAGAAAGTACAGTGTGCTGTTTTTTAATTCAGTGTCACATCACAAAAAAAGGTCAATTTTACTGGTCGCACATCTGCGACTGGATGTAAAATTCAGTGGCACACTCTCAAATTTTGGTGGCAGTATGGAGCCCTGCATGCAAAGGTTTACTTTTTATAAATAGTTATTTATTTCTGAATGATGCATATTTGAGCGATTAGTTACAAATACTATAATTTATTACCATTTATGCATGAATTCTTCTGCTTTCCCAATAAAATATTTTGTGTTTCTTTTGACTTGGTGGACTAGCTGTCAATTTGAGTGTGTAGCCTCGCCACTGTTATGAAATAATAGTTTGAGAAGAATTCTTAAAAACCTAACCCTAAAGATTACTAAATATTCTTACCGTCACTGAGGTGAAAATAATCCACACGACACGCAGACAGAGACATAAACTCGTCTGTCAATTCCTCCAGAAAACAGCATGAGGCGCACTTTCGAGTTTATATTTATTTCAGACAGAAATCATTTGAATTAGTTTATTGTGAAATTAGTAGGGATGCACCGATACCGATACTGGTATCGGGTATCGGCCTCGATACCACATTTTCTAAAGTACTCGTACTCGTTAAAAGTCCCCCGATACCTGGAATCGATACCACGGTCTGAGAAATGTCTATGTTTGAGCGGCGTGTAAGGGGTTAATGCCTCTTGTGTTGTCCAAAGAGGCAGAGTTTACAACAAACTGGAAAACTAGTCCTTTGTTTTTTTGTTAAATTATATGACTAAAGCTGTTACCTGTAAATTTAAATCATGTTTTTTTATTAAGTACTCAGTATCGGTATCGGCAAGTACTGAAATGCAAGTACTCGTACTCGTATTCCAAAAAAGTGGTATCGGTGCATCCCTAGAAATTAGGACAAATAACGGACAGTAGCCTATCGCTTGGTGACAGCGCAACCTGAGAATTTTAAATTCATGTAGTATTTTAATTTTAATTAAAACCAGGGGACCCCCCTAATTTATATTTTTGTGCTTTATGGGGGGTCCCTCAAGGCTTATAGCAGGTCCGGGACCCCCCCAGACCCCCTTCAATTCGAACACTGCTCGGGGTCTCAAAATCCACTCCCAACATATATCTAACTTTCTACAAAAGAATGCAACATCATCATCTACAGGATTCTCTATAAATGTACATGACATTTTTGTCACTAAGACCATCTATGCACCTAAGTATATCATATTAGCTTTACAAGTCATTTCAATTTACTGTTTTAATTTTTTAGTTGAAAGTTTAGTGTAATATATAAATATATAAAGTAGTAAGGTAAAATGGTTTGCACTGGCAATTTAATTATAACTTAAAGACAGCTAAAAACATATTTTACAGTGTACATAATAAAAATGTGCGCAATGAATGAATGTACTAAAGCAACTAACAAGATTAAACACCGCTACTCCTTTAAAAAAGGGGAGGAGACCACAAGAAACTCAGGTTTCAGGATACAGGATAAAACCTGCTCTCGACCAGGTTAGGTTCACAGAGTATGTTACTCCGGAAACAGACTCTGAGTAAAAGTTACCTCTCCTTCTGAAACAGGCTTGACTTACCCCGCTGTCTCAGGTTTAACCTACCTGCCTTTTTGAAACGGAAAACTCTGAGTTTCCCTTATTTCAGGGTTAACAAACTCAGAGTTTGCACTTAACCACCTTTCTGAAACGGGCCCCAGAATATGTTGTGTTTCGGTGCTGATTTGCTAGTGACCAGCATAGGCCAGCATAATTCCCATGCTGGTCCATGCTGGTTTGATGCTGTTTTTTTCAGCAGGGTAGTTACTGTTACTGTACTACAAAACACCACAGTAGAAGTAAACTAACTGCAGTAGAAACATGATACGATTTGTGTACTATAAACACAAAATACCACGTAGAAGTACATTGGTAGTTAATTCCAAAAATATGAATATAATAAAATGATCGAGGGTCTGTCACGTTACGTTAATGGTGACTAACATAACGTGACTTTTAATCACGCTCTAATCACCAACTACTTGATTATGTGTTGTGTTGAACTTATTGTGACCAAAAAGAATGTACAGTAATATAGATGACCAATACAATTCAGACAACATTTAGAAGCAGATCTGGATTAATAAAAAACATATAATGAATTTAATATCGAACAAACAGAAATTTAATGGTATACTCACAAAGATGTGGCGACTGGTGACGTTTGTAAATTGATGATAAACATCGCGATGATGTGCGAATGAGATTTGGGTCACGGCAGGGGCGTAGCCACGGGTGTGCGGGAGCCACCCACAGTGGCACACCTAAAATGGATGCAGAATATTTATTTATAGTTTCAATAAAAAAATGTTTACTAAACTTGGGCTGTTGTTGTTTACTTAGAATATATATATTTTTAAAATCAACCATTTCACGCGTAAGTTAAAAATATTTAACTTTAAATATCCGACCCCTTGTGTCCATGGCGACGGTCATGATTGTCACATGACACACCGCAACAACAATAGGCTTGTTCGACTTCATGCGGCGACTTCAAAGTACCGCGAGAATGATTCAAGAAATCATATTTCTTCTTGCTCTCGCGATACTTTGACGTCATCCGGCTGTCGATTCTTGCGGCGCCGCATGAAGTTGAACAAGCCTAATAATGTATGCTATTCCTCTTATTTCGTATGAGCTTGCTTACCATGTCAACTATCTGATATTCCGACCCTTAAAGATCTTTATAAGAGGACCAACGTAATAGCTTTTACCGCCGCCCACTGTGTGACGTTATTAAACCAGGGAATCCGTGTCACCCACATGACAAAATAGCCTCATTGACTTTGTATGGGTCTTGTTTCCGTGGTGCCGACACGCAATTTCAACACAATCCGTGCCACCACCACGCAATTCGCGGTTAAGAGGTCGTGTTCATTTCACGCATTTCTGTGAGATCAGGTTGCATTATTGTTATGTATTTTGTGAAACATCTGCAACTGCAACATTGTGTCGTTTATTTATGGAATACTGAATAAATAATACACTTTAATAAAGCTACATACTCAAAACAAAGAGCTTTTTTACAGGAGCAAAGAATTCTGCATCTAAAAGTTTGAGATAAGAAAATGTTCATTTCAGAGTGTACATTTTATGTACAGAAAAACTTAAAAATGTTAAATATAAATTTAAAGTAGTAAATAAAACACAAATACGTTTTGGTGCAAATTGCTGGCACTACCTGGATTGAAATTTTTACACATGCTAAGTGTGTCCCATCGGATGAATAATTCTACATGCACGCTTGGGATCTTCACGCCCACTAGAATACCTAAGTAGTAAATATAGGCTACATACTGTCACATAAAAATGATTGATGGTGCCCTTTGACCTTAGGGAGGGGCTGACCTTTTGACCTGCGAGGGAGGGGGTGACCTTTGACCGGACCACCCACATCGTGAACCTTTGACCTCCGGGGAGGGGCTAACCTTTGACCGGACCTCCCACGTCGTGAACTTTTGACCGGACCACCCACGTCGTGAACTTTTGACCGGACCTCCCACGTAGCGATGAACTTTCGAACCGACCGCCCACGTTGCTCTAAACTTTTGAACCGTCCTCCAGCGCTGCTCAGAACTTTTGAACCGACAGCCCACGTAGCACTGAACTTTTAACCGGACCGCCCACATTGGGTTGAACTTTTAACCGGACCGCCCACGTCACGTTGACATGTTTACGTCCGGGGTTATCTCCGGGACGCGTTGAATCATGTCCTCCTACGATAAAACAATAAAAACAGTGTTTACACAAGTGGTCTTCATTAAAACACATTCCATGCCAGGTGGCGCCCGATATGTATAATAAAAGCCAGGGAAATCAGAGTTACGAAAATCACAAACATGGACAGGCCATGCAGCTCGTGCGATACTCCGGTGAGTGAATGGCAAAATAGCGTGGACCATCTCACTATGCCCCCGAAAAAAATAAAAACTTAAACTTTTAACATGCGCCATTTCGGAATGCGTGACATCATTATAAGCTGCCTCTCTACAAATTATTTTGATCAGGGGATGAATAGTTTCATTAAACACAAATTTTTATGTGAAATTATCAAAGAAATTAAGTGTTCTTTCTTTTCTTTTTAACGTCATCCTGGCTTCTAAGGTTATATTTATGGTGTAAATAAACTGTAATTAAATAAATTAAGACTAGAAAATATGTTTAAATTTAACTTCCTCTAAAAATCTTAGCACTAAGCACGGATTCGACTGATTAAAAAACCATTTCAATAGTACCAACAGAAAAAAAAAGGTTTCTCACAGCAGCAGATGAAATACATTCTACAAGAATAATGAACAATGAATTCTGTCAAGATGATGATTTTGGTGGATTTTCTCTAGAGAGTAAACATTTATGTGTAATTTTTAAATATCCAATTCAGCATTTTGTATAGATGACCTGATTTTCAAAACAAAAATTATGTTTTTTCAAATAAACTGTTCAATACAAAGATACGGTCTTCTGCCACTTACACAGATTGTAGTCCTTAAAGTTGCATTCCTGAGAGATGCTTCCACTCTGAATCGTAAATCGTTATGGCAGTGCCCGGGTGAGGACCGAGATATTTTGTTTATGGACTCGTAAAGCATGTCCAGTCCTCCTGCGATAGCAGGACTGTGTTTATACAAGGGGCCTGCATTATTGCAGATTGCGTTGCTTTCATCATACTAATAAGTACAGCATAAGTAAAGACAAAAAGACACATATTACAAAACATTACCCGTCTAAAAACTGAGACTTTTAACTTTAGGTTATTAGTATATTAGGTTTAGTATAGTTTTCAGACTTTCAGAAAGAACTCATCAACTTAAAGAATAAAGCACTTATCAATTACATTTATTTTAATCTCAAAAACACATTTTCGTCTAGTATTTATTATTGCACCTGAAATACAAGTACCTGAGACATGCTCACACTCCTTAGCCAAAACACTAAAACTTTTAGTGCTTTTGTATTTAATATAATATTTAATAATATTTGACAAATTACCCCATACAAGACAAACAAATTAGATGCATTCAATGAACACAACATACAAGACAAACAAATTAGATGCATTCAATGAACACAACATACACAATCTTACTTCATTATGTGCTTTGATCCCCTCATGCCTCTGTCTCTGCTGTTCTCAGTTAGTAATGTCTATAAGACAGAAGTTAAAAATCAAACTACTTACACATTTAAATTTAAAGTCTATTAAACTCACACTACTCTTTACCCAGAATAACATGTACTACTTTCGTGGTGACAAAGCGAGGTACATGATTTCTTCAATTTATATAAACACAAGTAAACTTTTTATTGTAAAATAGTCAAATAAAAGAGTAAGACTAAAGACATAGACTAACTGATGATCCTTACATATGAAATACCCGCACAAAATCATCTAGGTATATTCTTAAAGCGACGTTGGTTTTGTTACACCATAATATAAGAAAAATAAATCAGTAAAGATTCACTTTGCTATCATTTCCAACTAATGTTGATTTATTGTGTTGTACGCAAAACATCTGAACTTCAGTCAGCTTTTCGGGGAACTGAGCATTAATTTACTTTTTAAAGATTCCAACATCTAGTTGATTTTGAAAGATTCCGACATCTAGCTGATTTTTAACCTTTACCTATACATGTTGCTTGGTTCACTGTAAACCCGGCATGCTTACCGTTATGTTTACCTTTAAATGACAGAGAATATAATAGCACTTACCCCATAAAAACAAAAAATGTCATCACAGAAAACAGTAACAAACCATCTGGTAAATCGAGTGTTGTAGAACAACGAGTGAAATCTATGTGTTAGTTCAGATTAAAAATACCTCGCTTTATTATATACAGATCCACAAGGCAAAACAAAGATCTCACGTAGTCCATCATGTTACACCGGCAGTTTGATTATTGTGACCACCGTGTCCTTTAGTGCACTAGGGGCATTATGGGAAATGTAGTCATTTTCACAAGGCGAATCGAACGTTGTATTTGTTAAAGGTGCATTGTGTTACTTTTAAAAAAGACAAAAATGCTAAATAATATACATAACTATATAATCAGTGGTGTATAAGGACCTTACATAATGAACTGAATTGTTTTTATTACCTAAGAACGAGCAATTTTCATGGAAGTCACCGTCATATACAGTAGCCCTAAACGTACAAACTGCTCTAAAGAGCACGTTTCTTCCCTACGTTGTCTCAGACGATGACATGTTTGTCGTGCGACAGCTACCATATGGGTTTTAAAATTGAAGTCTTTTGCAATTTACAATCTCACCACTAGATACCGCTAAATTCTACACACACCACCACGTTTCCAAGATGCATTACGATCTAAGCCATCGCACTGGGAGAGAGAGTACATAGTGAGACATATTATTTACAATTTTATTTGTTGTTGTTGACACAATTTAATGTAAAGTGGAAGATCTTATTAATTTATAAAAAATAACAGCTTAAAGATAACTATTAGGACTGAAACTAAAAACCAGCGTATTAGCTGTGTACATCGTGAAACTGATTTTATTTAATGTGTTTTACAAGTTAAGAAAAATTGAAGCGTTTCACATAGGAAGCAAGAAATCCTTTTCCTACGGGTGGATAGAGCGGAGAGGATGATATAGAAAATACCGGGAAAGACCTTTCCCACTGACACTTTAATATTCTATAGCTTCATGACTCACACCGCTGACTACGTGATGGGGGGCGTGCGAATTGCTGTGTTTAGAAGGGACGGGTCAGGATTTTTAGGTTACAAATCAGAGCCTGAAACTTGGAGCTCTCACACCTCAGATATGAAGCTCTGGCATGTTCGTTTAGCGGCAAATTTGAAGGCTACTTTCAGGAATTCTCCATTAAATTGTTTAAAGCAAAGTTTTTAACACGGCATAGCTCAACTGTGCAGGATTCAAGGAGTTGCAGACGCTATTTTTGAGGACGGTGCAAGCACGACCGAAAGCTTAACAAAATCAGGGAGAGACTTGTGGACGAACATTGTGTAAAGTTGACGCTGCGGATTCTTGAAAAGAGAGCACAAATGTCACTTGAGCGTGATCACAAACGCAAGACGGCGCACGTGTGCGGTCCTCCAGTTTTTAAAGAAATACTTTCAGAACACTGCAGGAGTGAGCTTGTTAATCTTTTTTATGCTGTAATATCTGCAAATGCTGATGTGTGCTTGCCGCAAAATTACTGCGAAACTGATGCCGAGCGTGTAACCAACCTCAAGAAAAAAACTGATGTCGTGAAAAGTCTGGACAAGTCTTTTGATAAGAAGGTTCAAGTGTCTGTTAACGCAGATGAACCGATCAATGTGTTCATCAAAAAAGCTCTAGATGCTTTGTACGAATGTGGCGATGAGGAGTTTGAAATTGCTAACATCCTCCACATGTCTGCATATGTAATAGATGTATGTGTTGCCGTAGCGACAAAGAAGGACCAAACCAATGTGCGTGAAATTGTTGAAGTTGCTGCTGACTTTATGATCGACAAGGGTCTTGGCACATGCATACACTTTCTATTGTATCTAGACAACATCATAACCTTTGGTGATGATTGAAAACAATGCGAGTTCCTGGGACACCTCGTACACCTGAAAACACATTCACTTTTTTTTTTTAACGACCTGCCTTTAAACATGGCCTTTTAATTTTTCTTCACCTTCTTTCCATCTATAGGCTGTTTATTGATATGTTCTGGTTTCTGCTCTTAGAAAGTTTATGATAAACGTTTGTGTGTAATGTTCCCGCTGTGTTTTTTTCTCAAAGGTTGCTTATATTTACAGACAACACACTACACCCAAGTGTATCTTAACAATGGCAAACAGGAATAACAACGTTTGCAAACAAGTGTAGTTAAGCATTTTACTTTTAATTGTCCCCAGGAGTGAGTGCTGGTTTAACAGTGGTAAACTGTTATCATGCCACAATCCTGAAGGTTTATAAGCCAAACAAGAGCCCTTCAACACCTCACACCATACTGATTTTGTTTAACTGTAAAATGATGTACAGAAGAGTTCAAATTGTAAAAACAGTAGTAAGAAAACTAATAATGTTTAACTAGTACAATCATCACCTATAGTTTTGTCATATGATGATGATATGTTGTTTCATCTTTCAGGTGTTTGTTGAAGTATTTTGGCACAACTGTTTATTCCAATCTTTAATCAGCCATACATGACAAAAGTTTTTTGTTCTTGTTTATTTTAGTTTAACTCATCACACTAATTTATGCAAACAGAAATTGTAAGATTTCATGTTTTCAGGATTCAAGTGCACAACACATTGCGATTACTGTCTCAACTCGTTCTCTGATTTATCTAGAATATCTACAAAGTAACGATTGTTAAGATCTTCATGAACAGGGCTTACCCACAGAGTGTTTGCTCTGGTCTCATAAAAACAACCATTTACACTCAAAACCTATGGCTTCTCTGTCTTAATGTCATCAATTTATTATTTTGTCTACATCATCACCAAAATGTTTCACTATAAGAGTGGGCAAACTGTTTTACTTCGGTCTAGATTTTTATAGAAAGCTTCAGAAAATGTCGGGGTGCTAACATTTACAAGAATGATGAAGCATTTTACCTTTAAATGGTCCAAAGAGTATGCCCTGGTGTACAAGTACTATCTTTGTTGCAACCATCAAGAATACTATGTTCGTAACAAGAATTATATCAAACATATGTTGTGCGTGTTCTAAACGATGATATTGCAGAGAAACTATTCAAAAGAGAACCAATATTTAACGTAATTTTATATGGCCCCTTGATTTTAAAAAACAGCAAGCTGTACCCAGTGTTTCTAACAAACAGTTATAATCACTTCACAAGCCTAAATGTTTAGAAACATAAATCTTTTTGAAGACCTCACACAATAGTGATTTCATCTATTTGGAAAACTTTTAAAAAATATACGCACATGAGCTCAAACAGTAAAATCAGTTGCAAGATATACTATTAATGCGCAACTAGTACATTGTATAAACTGTTAGTTTGTATAAATGACATGTCGCGTTTATAGGGGTTGATGACATATTTTAGACGCAAGTTGTTTATTCTAATCTTTAAACAATTGTGTATGACAAAAGTTGTTCTGACTGAACTGACATTAAGGAACGGTACTGAAATGCTAAAACTAGGTAGATACAACTTCAACACAATATAGATGTTTTTAATCTATTGGTACCGATTTTAAATGTGTCCAAACTATTTCAAACATTACTAAGTTGTAGATGTTTGCATCTTAATTTACAAGGTTTTTAACAAACAAACACACGTTCCTGTTTTGTCTTGCTCTGTTTCATAGCATTGCAACTACATACTTAGGTACACTGCATTATGTTCAAAGGATTACTAAGTTAAAGCTAAACAATCTTTATTATGCTGTAGACGTATGGCGTATATTTTCTATGGAATTGATGAATTTACAGATTCAAACATTAAATTTTTCCTATATTTACTGTTTCACGGTGAAGGTTTTAGTAAGTAAATCTAAAACACACTTCACTTTGTTGCTGCGTTCCCTTAATCGTCTAGCAACAATTTTCAAGAGATTACCAACATGTATGATGTGCTAACTGTCAGGGGATCTGAGATGTACTTTATTATTTTCTGACGTAATTAAAAAGTGAACTATCTAACACTTACTGCACAATAACTTTAGCGATAAAGAGTTTGACAAATGTTACATAACCTATCGAAACGAAACAAACTGAATTACAAAGTCACTGACATAAAGTTTACACTTACAAAGAAAACAAATCGCGCAGATGTTTAAAGTGAAGTTGTTCCACCCAGAGAGGTGTGTCCCTAACTCCAGGACTCCTATCTCCGCCTACCTATTACATTCATTAAAACGGTTCAAGTTTGGATCATTCAACGTATTCGCTTAACAAGTTTCAAGAAACGATGAACTCCTACTGCTACACCAACACATTTGCGCTACCCACACCAGAGCATTATGAAGATGAGAGAACCTACAGCTGGACCTGTGCCCTCAAGAAGGCCCGTCCAATGCCTGGTGCCAATGCGTCCCCTGCAAAGCCTGATGGAGGTCCATCACCCTACAACAACACCATTTGTACGTCTCCAGTAATGCCTGATGATGTTCCAATGGACCTGTGCCCTCAAGAAGGCCCCTGCGATGCCTGCTGACAACTCATGGCTGGATGAGTTCTGCATGGATCTGTGGTATCGCACCCTGACTTTCCTCACAACTCAGTGTGGTTGCACTGTAACAACAGTCTGCTCAATACACTTTGCGAGATCGATTCCACAGACTGATGGTTTCAAGATCATAAAAGCAAACGTAGTGATACTTCTGTTGCAACTTGTTGACAAAAACATAAAGGCGCTCTATAGCATCTGTGAAAACTCTTACCTATGTGGTTTGTGTGTGTGTTTTTACAATATCAAATAATGATCGGACTGCTGTTTGTGAAATTATTGATCCGACGGATGCTCACATCCTTGAGAAAAACGCTACATTGGTGACATATGATGTATTTCTTTTACTTGTTGAGAAATAAAATATTGTTTCAATTTAAACATCTGCGCGATTTGTTTTCTTTGTAAGTGTAAACTTTATGTCAGTGACTTTGTAATTCAGTTTGTTTCGTTTCGATAGGTTATGTAACATTTGTCAAACTCTTTATCGCTAAAGTTATTGTGCAGTAAGTGTTAGATAGTTCACTTTTTAATTACGTCAGAAAATAATAAAGTACATCTCAGATCCCCTGACAGTTAGCACATCATACATGTTGGTAATCTCTTGAAAATTGTTGCTAGACGATTAAGGGAACGCAGCAACAAAGTGAAGTGTGTTTTAGATTTACTTACTAAAACCTTCACCGTGAAACAGTAAATATAGGAAAAATGTAATGTTTGAATCTGTAAATTCATCAATTCCATAGAAAATATACGCCATACGTCTACAGCATAATAAAGATTGTTTAGCTTTAACTTAGTAATCCTTTGAACATAATGCAGTGTACCTAAGTATGTAGTTGCAATGCTATGAAACAGAGCAAGACAAAACAGGAACGTGTGTTTGTTTGTTAAAAACCTTGTAAATTAAGATGCAAACATCTACAACTTAGTAATGTTTGAAATAGTTTGGACACATTTAAAATCGGTACCAATAGATTAAAAACATCTATATTGTGTTGAAGTTGTATCTACCTAGTTTTAGCATTTCAGTACCGTTCCTTAATGTCAGTTCAGTCAGAACAACTTTTGTCATACACAATTGTTTAAAGATTAGAATAAACAACTTGCGTCTAAAATATGTCATCAACCCCTATAAACGCGACATGTCATTTATACAAACTAACAGTTTATACAATGTACTAGTTGCGCATTAATAGTATATCTTGCAACTGATTTTACTGTTTGAGCTCATGTGCGTATATTTTTTAAAAGTTTTCCAAATAGATGAAATCACTATTGTGTGAGGTCTTCAAAAAGATTTATGTTTCTAAACATTTAGGCTTGTGAAGTGATTATAACTGTTTGTTAGAAACACTGGGTACAGCTTGCTGTTTTTTAAAATCAAGGGGCCATATAAAATTACGTTAAATATTGGTTCTCTTTTGAATAGTTTCTCTGCAATATCATCGTTTAGAACACGCACAACATATGTTTGATATAATTCTTGTTACGAACATAGTATTCTTGATGGTTGCAACAAAGATAGTACTTGTACACCAGGGCATACTCTTTGGACCATTTAAAGGTAAAATGCTTCATCATTCTTGTAAATGTTAGCACCCCGACATTTTCTGAAGCTTTCTATAAAAATCTAGACCGAAGTAAAACAGTTTGCCCACTCTTATAGTGAAACATTTTGGTGATGATGTAGACAAAATAATAAATTGATGACATTAAGACAGAGAAGCCATAGGTTTTGAGTGTAAATGGTTGTTTTTATGAGACCAGAGCAAACACTCTGTGGGTAAGCCCTGTTCATGAAGATCTTAACAATCGTTACTTTGTAGATATTCTAGATAAATCAGAGAACGAGTTGAGACAGTAATCGCAATGTGTTGTGCACTTGAATCCTGAAAACATGAAATCTTACAATTTCTGTTTGCATAAATTAGTGTGATGAGTTAAACTAAAATAAACAAGAACAAAAAACTTTTGTCATGTATGGCTGATTAAAGATTGGAATAAACAGTTGTGCCAAAATACTTCAACAAACACCTGAAAGATGAAACAACATATCATCATCATATGACAAAACTATAGGTGATGATTGTACTAGTTAAACATTATTAGTTTTCTTACTACTGTTTTTACAATTTGAACTCTTCTGTACATCATTTTACAGTTAAACAAAATCAGTATGGTGTGAGGTGTTGAAGGGCTCTTGTTTGGCTTATAAACCTTCAGGATTGTGGCATGATAACAGTTTACCACTGTTAAACCAGCACTCACTCCTGGGGACAATTAAAAGTAAAATGCTTAACTACACTTGTTTGCAAACGTTGTTATTCCTGTTTGCCATTGTTAAGATACACTTGGGTGTAGTGTGTTGTCTGTAAATATAAGCAACCTTTGAGAAAAAAACACAGCGGGAACATTACACACAAACGTTTATCATAAACTTTCTAAGAGCAGAAACCAGAACATATCAATAAACAGCCTATAGATGGAAAGAAGGTGAAGAAAAATTAAAAGGCCATGTTTAAAGGCAGGTCGTTAAAAAAAAAGTGAATGTGTTTTCAGGTGTACGAGGTGTCCCAGGAACTCGCATTGTTTTCAATCATCACCAAAGGTTATGATGTTGTCTAGATACAATAGAAAGTGTATGCATGTGCCAAGACCCTTGTCGATCATAAAGTCAGCAGCAACTTCAACAATTTCACGCACATTGGTTTGGTCCTTCTTTGTCGCTACGGCAACACATACATCTATTACATATGCAGACATGTGGAGGATGTTAGCAATTTCAAACTCCTCATCGCCACATTCGTACAAAGCATCTAGAGCTTTTTTGATGAACACATTGATCGGTTCATCTGCGTTAACAGACACTTGAACCTTCTTATCAAAAGACTTGTCCAGACTTTTCACGACATCAGTTTTTTTCTTGAGGTTGGTTACACGCTCGGCATCAGTTTCGCAGTAATTTTGCGGCAAGCACACATCAGCATTTGCAGATATTACAGCATAAAAAAGATTAACAAGCTCACTCCTGCAGTGTTCTGAAAGTATTTCTTTAAAAACTGGAGGACCGCACACGTGCGCCGTCTTGCGTTTGTGATCACGCTCAAGTGACATTTGTGCTCTCTTTTCAAGAATCCGCAGCGTCAACTTTACACAATGTTCGTCCACAAGTCTCTCCCTGATTTTGTTAAGCTTTCGGTCGTGCTTGCACCGTCCTCAAAAATAGCGTCTGCAACTCCTTGAATCCTGCACAGTTGAGCTATGCCGTGTTAAAAACTTTGCTTTAAACAATTTAATGGAGAATTCCTGAAAGTAGCCTTCAAATTTGCCGCTAAACGAACATGCCAGAGCTTCATATCTGAGGTGTGAGAGCTCCAAGTTTCAGGCTCTGATTTGTAACCTAAAAATCCTGACCCGTCCCTTCTAAACACAGCAATTCGCACGCCCCCCATCACGTAGTCAGCGGTGTGAGTCATGAAGCTATAGAATATTAAAGTGTCAGTGGGAAAGGTCTTTCCCGGTATTTTCTATATCATCCTCTCCGCTCTATCCACCCGTAGGAAAAGGATTTCTTGCTTCCTATGTGAAACGCTTCAATTTTTCTTAACTTGTAAAACACATTAAATAAAATCAGTTTCACGATGTACACAGCTAATACGCTGGTTTTTAGTTTCAGTCCTAATAGTTATCTTTAAGCTGTTATTTTTTATAAATTAATAAGATCTTCCACTTTACATTAAATTGTGTCAACAACAACAAATAAAATTGTAAATAATATGTCTCACTATGTACTCTCTCTCCCAGTGCGATGGCTTAGATCGTAATGCATCTTGGAAACGTGGTGGTGTGTGTAGAATTTAGCGGTATCTAGTGGTGAGATTGTAAATTGCAAAAGACTTCAATTTTAAAACCCATATGGTAGCTGTCGCACGACAAACATGTCATCGTCTGAGACAACGTAGGGAAGAAACGTGCTCTTTAGAGCAGTTTGTACGTTTAGGGCTACTGTATATGACGGTGACTTCCATGAAAATTGCTCGTTCTTAGGTAATAAAAACAATTCAGTTCATTATGTAAGGTCCTTATACACCACTGATTATATAGTTATGTATATTATTTAGCATTTTTGTCTTTTTTAAAAGTAACACAATGCACCTTTAACAAATACAACGTTCGATTCGCCTTGTGAAAATGACTACATTTCCCATAATGCCCCTAGTGCACTAAAGGACACGGTGGTCACAATAATCAAACTGCCGGTGTAACATGATGGACTACGTGAGATCTTTGTTTTGCCTTGTGGATCTGTATATAATAAAGCGAGGTATTTTTAATCTGAACTAACACATAGATTTCACTCGTTGTTCTACAACACTCGATTTACCAGATGGTTTGTTACTGTTTTCTGTGATGACATTTTTTGTTTTTATGGGGTAAGTGCTATTATATTCTCTGTCATTTAAAGGTAAACATAACGGTAAGCATGCCGGGTTTACAGTGAACCAAGCAACATGTATAGGTAAAGGTTAAAAATCAGCTAGATGTCGGAATCTTTCAAAATCAACTAGATGTTGGAATCTTTAAAAAGTAAATTAATGCTCAGTTCCCCGAAAAGCTGACTGAAGTTCAGATGTTTTGCGTACAACACAATAAATCAACATTAGTTGGAAATGATAGCAAAGTGAATCTTTACTGATTTATTTTTCTTATATTATGGTGTAACAAAACCAACGTCGCTTTAAGAATATACCTAGATGATTTTGTGCGGGTATTTCATATGTAAGGATCATCAGTTAGTCTATGTCTTTAGTCTTACTCTTTTATTTGACTATTTTACAATAAAAAGTTTACTTGTGTTTATATAAATTGAAGAAATCATGTACCTCGCTTTGTCACCACGAAAGTAGTACATGTTATTCTGGGTAAAGAGTAGTGTGAGTTTAATAGACTTTAAATTTAAATGTGTAAGTAGTTTGATTTTTAACTTCTGTCTTATAGACATTACTAACTGAGAACAGCAGAGACAGAGGCATGAGGGGATCAAAGCACATAATGAAGTAAGATTGTGTATGTTGTGTTCATTGAATGCATCTAATTTGTTTGTCTTGTATGTTGTGTTCATTGAATGCATCTAATTTGTTTGTCTTGTATGGGGTAATTTGTCAAATATTATTAAATATTATATTAAATACAAAAGCACTAAAAGTTTTAGTGTTTTGGCTAAGGAGTGTGAGCATGTCTCAGGTACTTGTATTTCAGGTGCAATAATAAATACTAGACGAAAATGTGTTTTTGAGATTAAAATAAATGTAATTGATAAGTGCTTTATTCTTTAAGTTGATGAGTTCTTTCTGAAAGTCTGAAAACTATACTAAACCTAATATACTAATAACCTAAAGTTAAAAGTCTCAGTTTTTAGACGGGTAATGTTTTGTAATATGTGTCTTTTTGTCTTTACTTATGCTGTACTTATTAGTATGATGAAAGCAACGCAATCTGCAATAATGCAGGCCCCTTGTATAAACACAGTCCTGCTATCGCAGGAGGACTGGACATGCTTTACGAGTCCATAAACAAAATATCTCGGTCCTCACCCGGGCACTGCCATAACGATTTACGATTCAGAGTGGAAGCATCTCTCAGGAATGCAACTTTAAGGACTACAATCTGTGTAAGTGGCAGAAGACCGTATCTTTGTATTGAACAGTTTATTTGAAAAAACATAATTTTTGTTTTGAAAATCAGGTCATCTATACAAAATGCTGAATTGGATATTTAAAAATTACACATAAATGTTTACTCTCTAGAGAAAATCCACCAAAATCATCATCTTGACAGAATTCATTGTTCATTATTCTTGTAGAATGTATTTCATCTGCTGCTGTGAGAAACCTTTTTTTTTCTGTTGGTACTATTGAAATGGTTTTTTAATCAGTCGAATCCGTGCTTAGTGCTAAGATTTTTAGAGGAAGTTAAATTTAAACATATTTTCTAGTCTTAATTTATTTAATTACAGTTTATTTACACCATAAATATAACCTTAGAAGCCAGGATGACGTTAAAAAGAAAAGAAAGAACACTTAATTTCTTTGATAATTTCACATAAAAATTTGTGTTTAATGAAACTATTCATCCCCTGATCAAAATAATTTGTAGAGAGGCAGCTTATAATGATGTCACGCATTCCGAAATGGCGCATGTTAAAAGTTTAAGTTTTTATTTTTTTCGGGGGCATAGTGAGATGGTCCACGCTATTTTGCCATTCACTCACCGGAGTATCGCACGAGCTGCATGGCCTGTCCATGTTTGTGATTTTCGTAACTCTGATTTCCCTGGCTTTTATTATACATATCGGGCGCCACCTGGCATGGAATGTGTTTTAATGAAGACCACTTGTGTAAACACTGTTTTTATTGTTTTATCGTAGGAGGACATGATTCAACGCGTCCCGGAGATAACCCCGGACGTAAACATGTCAACGTGACGTGGGCGGTCCGGTTAAAAGTTCAACCCAATGTGGGCGGTCCGGTTAAAAGTTCAGTGCTACGTGGGCTGTCGGTTCAAAAGTTCTGAGCAGCGCTGGAGGACGGTTCAAAAGTTTAGAGCAACGTGGGCGGTCGGTTCGAAAGTTCATCGCTACGTGGGAGGTCCGGTCAAAAGTTCACGACGTGGGTGGTCCGGTCAAAAGTTCACGACGTGGGAGGTCCGGTCAAAGGTTAGCCCCTCCCCGGAGGTCAAAGGTTCACGATGTGGGTGGTCCGGTCAAAGGTCACCCCCTCCCTCGCAGGTCAAAAGGTCAGCCCCTCCCTAAGGTCAAAGGGCACCATCAATCATTTTTATGTGACAGTATGTAGCCTATATTTACTACTTACCTAGGCCAAATACAAAAAAAAACGTCATGTAAGTAGTCTAGTGCAAAGACAACAAGTGTGAACATTTGGACACAGCCTCAGTTCAGTTCATGAAGATCTCTACTAATGAGCTGATGATTTGAATAAGGTGTGTTAAATAAGGAAGACATACAAAATGTGAATAGCAGAGGACCTCGAGGAACAATGTTTAGGAACAGTTACACTGTACAAAACATTAACTAAACAGACAAATTATTTGTCATAGCTTCAATAAACAAAAGAATGTCACCTGCATTTTAGTTTCCAGCATTTTTCCACAATGAAGCCAAACTGGAAGAAAAGAAGCTTCTGCTTTGCATCTGACATCAATTCAGAAACCTGCAAAAATAATCACAAGAGAATGAAGAATGTTTTAAATATACATAGAAATAAGCTCTAAGGAGCGGCATGGTTTACAGTAAAATTATGGGGTTCTCACACTATGCATACTGTATCATACCAAAGTATGTTTTACCTCCAGTTTGGTGTGACTAGTGTAAGCGCTCCGTACCCTACTACACTTGGTCTCTGCGACAGTCCAGTTTAGTTCATGGTAGGGGGCAATATTTTGAAACAAATATTTTCAAATTATTTCCGACCCTTACAAAGACACTAATTTCCCACAGCCAGCAACAGCACAATGTTTGTCTGACATCACAATCTTACTGTTATTACAACTTTATGATTGTCAACAACTACTACTGTAGACTGAACACCAGTGGGCGGAGCCAACGATATAATGATGTGCTGTGTCTTTCTGTGGGGGAGGTCAAATGAAAATTAATCTAACTAGACATCACTACTCCAGCCATTTTACATTCGTAAAAGAAGAATGCTGTCTGCGATTCACTGCGATGTTTCCATGATTGCAAAAACTTTTATCGAAGTACATATACAAATATAGCTGCAAGCAGCGATTAGCGGGGTTCAAGCGATCTGGGACCTTAAAGGGGTCATAGCGTGAAAATCTGACTTTTTCCAAGTGTAAGTGCTATAATTGGGTCCCCAGTGCTTATATCAACCTAGAAAACATGAAAAAGATAAAAAATAAAATAATCGAGAGCACAATTGAATTTCAATTACAACAAACCACCATCATTGTGATCAGTGTTTGCATTTCATCCACTCATTTGCATTTTAAAGGAAACACCCAAAAACTGCACAATTTTGCTCAGGCCTACAAAGTGTCAGTTTTAACATGCTATAATAAATGATCTGTGGAGTATTTTGAGATAACACTTCACATACACACTCTGGGTACACAAACAATTTATTTTACATCTTTAAAAAATCTCATTATATGAACCTTTAAGACCTTTAAGGGCATGCCTGTTTAGATTTGCTGCATTGTTATCAAATATACTTAGAATATGAAATACTAACATGTTACCAATTAGGTAAATTTTCTGAAGAGAAAATTATGTGGTGCATGCTGTTGCAAGATTTGTCACACAAAATGTTTCAAAAATTGTTAACATGAGACAAAACAGCCCACCACAATTTCTCTACGATGTTCTGATATAGAGATATAGGTCTCATATGGCTAATCTATAACACAGTAATGATGAAGAATAAGCTAAAACACATACATGCATTTACACACAGAAGCAGAAATGGCAGGGTTAGGAAATAAGACTTTGAAATAAATGACCAATCTCCATATGCTTGGTGTCCTTTAAGAGTTCATCAACCTATTTAAATGTTTATCCTATGTTCGAATGTCACATGACTGTTAAAACGGATACCGTCAGAATGATTGACGAAATGTTATTTTAACATAATAATACTGACTTCATAAAGTTAAATCATGCATCCATTGATGAAACCTGTGAACACAATTTCATTGAGTATACATTTTAAATAATAAATAATAATTTTAGCCAGCAGATGGCAGAAGATGACCTTCTGCCATCTGTTGGCTAAAATTATTGTTTTCCTTTTACAATTAATTTAACATAAAATTAGTATTGAATATTTAAAAGTAAATAAAGGTAGACACATTTTTAACTCAAATCCTGATAAGCATGCTCTTAAGTATATTAATGAGGGTCTGTGTTTCACACAGAGAGTATATATTTTTCATATAATCCTTTTATTGTGTTATTGTAAGAGAATACTAATTTATGGATTTGGAAACAATAAAGCAAAGTTACATATTTTAATAGAAACATTTTTAGGCTCTGTCATGTTAAATTGTCAAATAGTGGTATAGCTCTGCAATTATTTTCATGTGATTTTAGGCTGGGCCAATAAATAACTGATCCAGATATGTTTTCAATATCAAATTATGTCAATAACAAATGTCATGTTATTTAGTAGATTTGCAGCAGATTTGCTGGTGAGCATTTGTCTGTGTTACTTTCATAAAGTGCTGCTTTTTAGTTGGGTTCTAGCAGGTCATTTATGTGAATAATAACCAATTGCATTATCACATGAAGTTTTTGGTGCAATATTTGAAAAATAACATATAAAAATGTAACAACTTTGTATTATACATCATGTCAGGACACGTTTATGTCATGGAAGGTAGAATAGAATCCTAATGCTACTGATGTAAATAAATGGAGATAATGAAAAACTTTAATCCATATCTTTATGAGTTCCTTTAAACACACATGCTGCAATTCAGTCGTACAAATGGCACCTACACCAATGTGTGACATCACATGAAATCTATGCTTACAAAAGCAGGTATTCAAATTCATTACATTTTGTATTTGATATACCTTTACACACAGAGGACAGAAAAATGTACTGCGCTGATTTTATTGTTGTTGACTGAAAAAATTCTAGTAGTTTTGAAAAGTTGTTTTTGTAATTCAAAGCTAAACAACTAAAGGAATAAGACGTACAATTGGTGATAACAATTTGGCATTCATATTTGCTCACAGACTACAGGAAATTGTATTGCATTGGCTTTAGTGGTGTTGAGTGAAAAACCAAGTATTAGTTCACAAAATAGTTTTTTCATATAAACATAAACATATAGAGCAGTGGTTCTCTACTCCGTTTCTGGAGAACAACTGCTCTGCACATTTTGTATGTTTCTCTCATCTGACACAATCAGTTTAGTTAATAGAGATCTCTACTATTGTGCTGATTATGTGAAGCAGGTGTGTTGAGAACCACTGATCTAGAGAACTGTTTACTTTGCACACATTGTGTTATATGCAAAGATTTTCAGAAAGATGAACTAAAAATCCTCACAGACACTTGGAAACATAAGACCAACAGTCCCATGAGTTTAGTTGTAATCACACACCATTAGGCTTGACTCGTACATGGTTAATACTGGTTGGCTGTTGAGTGGCATGTTTTCAAAGATAAATAATTATCCTCATAGACCATTATAAGAACCTGAAAGTAGATGTAATGTGCAAAATAACAAGTAGGTCAGACAAATATTTATGTGTCATATACATATGCTATAGTTATGGTTATTTGTTCTTAAGTTATAGCGCCACCTAATGGACAATCTCTGCAATTTTTTGCATGTGACCTCAGCTTGGGTCTATACATATGTGTACCAAGTTTCATGTTGATATCTCATTCCTATCATAAATGATAGCAATTTAAGTATTTGTGGCCCCGCCTCTTCGTACTTTTGACCGTAGTGTTGCGACGACGAGTGCAAAGTTCAACTTTTTTTTGATAATTATTGATATTCAGTGTCTAAGGAATATTCCAGCACTGGATTGGTTCAGATCGGTCAAAAAACCTAGGACTAGTTCGCAAAAGTAGGTTTAAGAGAAAATTATGAATATCTAACAAACGATTCGACTGAGACAAGTGCTTCTTGAGGAAAAGTTGTTCATTAAATGTAGCTCTATTAAATGATATAAAGATCTTGTTGATATCTGAAACACTGCATAATACACAATCACTTAAACATTGAAAAAACGTGATAGCGCCTCCCGGAGGCCGAATTTTTTCTTACTCTGCACAGACCTTCATGGCCAAGAGACAAACAGGTCCACCACGTTTCGTTTCGATCGGCCTCCGTTAACCCTGCCCAATAGCTGCTTTTTCTTGATTGGCCGATGGCGGCCATGTTTTTTGAGCTACGCGAAATTCCTTTCCCACACAGATAGTACCCTAGACCAAGAGCACCCGTGCCAAATCTCAAGTTGATCGGTCCCATATTTCTCTAGTTACAGCTCTTCAAAGTTGAAGCAGTGTTATAGCGCCAACTAGTGGTCAAGCGATGCAATTTTTTGCACGTGACCCCAGAATAGTCCGCTGTATATGTGTACCAAATTTGGTTTCGATACCTCTTTCCAATCCCAAGTTACAGCCATTGAAGTCCAAGAGGCTCCGCCCATTGGGGGCGTTTGGGCGTGGCTTGACGACGACGAGTATAAAGTTCAACTTTTTTTTGATAACTTTTCATATTCACACTCCAAGGAATATTACAGCACTGGAACGGTTCCGATCGGACAAAAAACCTAGGACTAGTTCGTTTTTATTTTTTTCGACAAAATCGAAAATAGCGAAAAAATTTTCATGACGGAAATGAAATCGGAGATATACGTTTTCTTCGTCTTGACGCAAGGAATCCAGGGATATAAGACACTTGACATTTGGACAAGAATTCTGGGAGTTATGAGCATCAACGCGTTTGTTATCGCTATAGCGCCACCTATAGGCCAATCGGGTTGATACTCTATCAACCTCTCCCCAAATTGGGTCCTACCATTTGGCCAAGTCTCAAGTCTCTAGGCCTTACGGTTTGGTCTGCACGATCCGTTCTACGGCAGAAGAAAAATAATAACTAGAAATATAGCTGCAAGCAGCGATTACCGGGGTTCAAGCTATTTGGGATCACAAGACGTTTAAGGACATGGCCATATAGATATTCTGCATTGTATATTGTACACACACACATTTACCTGAGAAAGGAGAAACAAGACTGTTAAAGAACAAGACTTAAAATTGACATGGTTACACACTCATTTGGTATGTAGTTTTTTAAAATAAAAAAAGTCTTACTGCAAATGTCATGTAAGTGCCTCCAAAATTATGTTCACGTTTCACAGCTATCATAAAGTGACATGAGTGTTAAAACTGATAACTGAGAACAATTGAAGTGGTAGTCTTTCACTAAATGTGATTTTAATATTATAACAGTAAAATCATGAAGTTAAAGGTGCAGTGTGTAAATTTTAGCGGCATCTAGTGGTGATGTCACGAAATGCAACCAATGCTTTATTACACTGCTCACCCCTCGCTTTTGAAACACATAGAGAAGCTACGGAGCCGCCACCAGACAAACATTTCATCTTCGGAGAAAACTTAGTAAAAAAAATGTCCGTTAAGGGCTTCTGTAGAAAAATGGCAGAACAAAATGGTGACTTCCATGTAAGGGGACCCTAGGTGTATGTAGATAAAAAGGTCTCGTTCTAAGGTAATAAAGGATTTTAAGAATTCTAAGACAACATTTGAAGCTTTATAACTTTATTGGGTTGTTTCCCACAGGTTTAAATTGATGCATGACTAGCCATTAGTTATGTAAAAACATTTAGGTACTTTTTACAAACAAACCTTATAAAAACATTACTGGTGTACATCTTAAGACAAAACTATGGCCCTGATATATTTAAAGGTAGGCCAGTGTAAGCTATTTTCAAGTAAGACAACTAAAACTTAAGCCTAAATTTTAGTCTGGAACTACACTTAAACCAATGGTCATTAACATTAATCTCTAAGACTAGTATTCAAAGTTAGTAATACATTTTTACCTTTTTGATTGAAAATAACTGTTTTAATTATCATGTGAAAAAATATTTAAATTATTTAAATTATATTTAAATCCAAATAGTAAGACTGATTAGCCCTAACTAACTACTAGTTATTCAGACTAGTCCTTAAAGTCTTAATTATATTTTTTATATTATATAGTTTTTTAAATAACATTACTAAAATAGTATGTATCATTTTTTATTACGAGTTGAATTTGAATCCTGAGCAGTTTTAACCTAACAGACATGTTACTATAACAACAACTCTAGGATGAGCTTCGAAGAACCAAATAATTCAACATGAAGCTAAATTGTCAACAATGAAATCCAGCTAACCGAGTAATCTACGTATGAACAACGGACCCAGCAGTGAAAGCTTTTAACAACTATAGTGTATACAGCTCTTGCTTTAGAAGTCCCACAATCAGTTATAAAAGAGGTGGATATTTATGGGGGTAATATGATGCCAATATTATTGAAAATGGACAGAGTAAAAGTCACAAATAGATATTACAACTTGTAAACACAAAACGCAATCTACAAATAGATTAAAAATCCACAAACACAGTCCTTGTGATCCGCAAATGTAAAACAAGATCTACGAATCGTCTTTGTGATCCACAAATATAAAGCATGATTTACAAAAAGAAATCAGTGACTTGTACTTGAAAACCAGAATTTGAATGAATGTAAAGTGACTTCTTTGCAGATGAATATCATTTTCTATTTGTAGATTGTGTCACATTTGTTTTCAGAATTCTGACACTATTGTTTCGCTTTGGTGACAAAATAATGCCATAATCGTTGAAAATGAAGAGACTACAATTTGTAAACACGAAACAAATCTGCAAATAGGTTCCAAATCTGCAAACAAACTCCTCATGATCCGCAAATGTAAAACGAGATCTACAAATATATAAAAATCCACGAACAGACTCTTCATGACATACAAATATAAAATGCGATTTACAAATAGATTTAAAATCCGCAAACCAACTCTTTATGATTCACAAATAGAAATCATCGACTTGTACTTGACAAACAGAATTTAAATGAATGCAAAGTGATTTGTCTGCGCATGAGGGTCCTTATTTGTTTGTAGATTGTGTTGCATTTGTTTTCAGAATTTTGGCACAACTGTTTCGCTGTTTTCCATTAAAAAAATCTACAAATGCCCTCCTCACAATTTGCAAACAAACACAGTCTAACTTGTATTTTCCAACCATTGTAAAAAGACATTCTTACACATTCTGTGCAAAGTTCAGCATGCAAGTGTTGAATCTGTGTTTGCAGATCACAGGGCATTCACGAATCCTTCTGCACAAGTCTACAGATCTTTTTGGCATTATCTTTCCGCAGAGTTTGTCACTACGATCCACGCGTGTAGTCAGCCAATCAGGGGTATTGCTTCAAAGTAATGCCACGCCCCCTCAATAAGCTCTTTTCAAAATAAAAGCTGGGCTCACTGCCATTTACCGTTGCCGGTGTTACAGCGCTGAAAGGCGGCCAGACCGCGTTATCGATATTATATTAATCATATTAAAGCATTTATGTATAGCATGGCAAATATGTAGCATTAACGTGAACTAGAACAACCCCTCGTTTAAGTTATTATCAGTGCCTGACAATTCAGCCGAGGTCATTAAATCGTTAAAAACACTGCATGAAGCGGTTTTATCCTTAAAACATCAGTGTCTCTTCAACGAACATTTGCCGAGCGCCAGCGAGCCAGCTGGATGGAGTGGAGCTGCTAAGGTGACGCAGCTAAAATAAAGCAAGCGGGTGCAACGATAATATTGGATGTAACTTGCCGTAATTAACAAAAACATGAGCCTTATTTGACAGCAGCACTAATTGAACTATTTGACCATATGCATTTGATATACATACCGTGACCGGAATGCACTTACAAATCGCGCTGTTATTAGAAACATTTAACTGTTTCCAGACTGAGCATGGAGACAAACAAGCGCAAGCCGTTTATAGAAGCAGCTGCCTGTCAGCGTGTACGGAATGAAGTCAAAACGGTCTCGGTTTTTAGACCGGCAGTCTGCCTGTGCCATTCCACCCTAATCCGGACTGCAAATTACATGTTAATATTATATCCACCATTTACAATCCTTCCTTTAAGGTCTGTTCTGCTTTTAACAGCTCAAAGCTATTACTCTCTGTAGCTTTCGAGTCCGTTGTAGGCTACAGGTAAATTTTGCAGTTGTTTTAGTTAACTTTGCAGAGCATTTTATTGTCGGAAATGGTCCTGGCCTGGGTTTTCCTATAACGATTGAACTTAGCACTCAAGAGTGCTTTCTACAAGGTAAAACGATCGCTCGCAGCTGGGTTTTAAGTGCTACTAACGAGTCGCTATCCCTTTGTCAAGTGCTGAAATGTCACTTACTGAATGACTCGTAATTGTAGCAGAAGCTTGTTTAGGCTAATGATCTTCAGCCGATGTGCACTAATATTTTTTAAAATATTATTAATTATTTTTCAATGACTTATTAAATGTTTTAATAATTTGTGCATCATGAAATATTCTTTTTTCATATTTAGTTAGGACTCGTCCCACTGCGCAATGCCTTCTGCATTTTATAATATAGTTTAGATTTTTCTTTTTATTTGTTGTTTATTATCTATGTTTATTTATTATTAAGGATTATTGCATTGTACCGTAAATATTTATTTGGTTTCTTTAATCAGATGCCATACCCTTCAAAAAAATATTTTTTTACTGTAGCCTAGATGAATTATAGCAGCAATTGGTAGGAACCATTTATCAATTTGCTAGTACCAACTTTTACCAAAATTGTACCAAATACGTTTTCCTTCTTAATTAATTTATGTTTAGTCATTTAAATTTCATTTCTCGTTTGAATTTTAAATATATTATATTAAAGTAATTTAAACAAATAAACAAAGAAAAAAAACCCCAATAAATAAATATAGCCTACATTTAAAACATTACATTATCGTTATTGCAGGAGTGCAATTTGCTGGTTGTCCTGCAGGTGACCTTGTAACACTGCTGTCTTACGATGCACTTATAAATTAACGATTACTCCAGAGCACTCGTAGATCTACGATGATTTTCGAGTGCTACTTAAGCTACAAAGCTTTTGGGAAACGGCCCATAATTCTAAGATGAATTTTAAGATTGTTTTTACGATCTACTTAGCGATGCTTTTGGGAAACCCAGCCCTGCTCGTTTGGAATTTGCCTGGCGCACAGCTCTAGTCAGAAAGATTAAAAGGCGGGCTTTGTTTTTAAAAAATCTAATGCATTTCTTGATACTACAATAATGAACAAGTCACCCATTTATCAAGTATCGAATCATTATTTTCACTTAATCCTTTTTGCTTTTTACAAAAAGTAGAATAGGCACGCATATTCTGCATTTATCCAAAATTATGACTGTGGCATGAAGAAACTTTCCTATTTTAGTGAAAAATAAATAAGTTCTTTTGCTATTATTACGTAGCATATATTGATGATTTTTAATAACAAATATGACCGTTTTAAACAAACTAAGTACACTGATAAAAATAATATGAAAAAAATTATACGCTGGATTTACTAAAAAAAAAAATACAGTGCATCATTTTTACATACACTTTTTAAAAGTAAGTTTTACATTGAATTTAAGCCTTTGCAATTTAAGCAATTGCAATGTTTAAGTAAGTTTTACATGGAGAAGCAATTAGGCCTACTAAAAATTCCATGTAAAATTTACTTTAAAAAGTGGATGCAAAAATGATGCACTATATTTTTAAGTTAATACAGCCTATTATTTTTTTATAATTATTTAATTTCCTTCTCACAAATTTTACATGATAAAATTTAGGAATTAACTAAATGATGTGTTAATCTAGAATTACTCACATTTTTGCATTATTTTCTACTCAAAAATAGTTTTTCTTTTAACCTATTTTTTATATAATTGACTAATTTTATTTAGTTAAATTTACTAAGCCACAAAACATTTTTTACAGTGTAAAATAAGAAAAACGAAGTAGATAAAACCGCATACCCAGCTAGACACTCAAATCGAGCTAGGCACTCAAATCGAGTCAAAACAGTCTTGGCTTTTAGACCCGCAGTCTGCAATCCACCCTCACCCGGACTGCAGGTGACATGTTAAAATTATTCCACCCGTTACATCAAATTATTCCCCCCCTCCCCTTCATTGTCCCCCAACCCTACCACCAGTGAATAAATAAATACATTAAATAAAAACAAGCACTTTAAACAAAAAGCACACAGAATTCTTTTTTTGGTTTTTAACTGAATTCTAAACACTAAAGTTAATTCCTTAAAGTTAATTAAGGGTTAATCCCTAGTCCTCCCCTCGCAAGTTGTTTTTTGTTCAGGGCCTAAATGTGCATTGAAATATAGTTGAATGTATTTCATAAAATTAATAAAAGATATACAATTATAAATTATTGTTGAATTATCCCTTTTTCCAAGTATTGTCAGGGATGGTGGAGGATGAACCCAAGTGCAGACAGCTCTCAACTCAAAAGACTTTTATTAATAAATTAAAGCTCCCTCGAGGGGGGTAAACAAGACAAGAATTAAATAAAAGACATGGCAAAAACACGACAAAACCTCTAACAGTGTCACATAAATACATACAATGATACCACAAAGACAAGAGACACAAAGGCATTTAAATAGGGAAACTAATTAGGGGACAATAACAAACAGGTGAAGGGAATAAACTAATCATGAATAATTAACAAGGAAACGAGGGGGCAGGGTCAAGACTTAAGACAGGAGAGCATGCGGTACACAAAACATAAACACAGACCACATGACTCTCCACACAAACACGTATACGGGGGTGTCAGGATCCCGGCACCAGAAACAAGACAAAATACACTTAATAACATTCGGGATCCTGACACTACCCTTCCCTTAACGGATGCCACATGGCATCCCAACACAACAATACAAAACATTAAACAATAAACAAAGTCCAACGGCCAGAAGGCCGACAGTGCCCAATGTCCGGACCCCCGAAAACAGAAGGCGGGACAGACGGTCTCCGCCCAGGAAGTGGGCCCGGAACCCAGCACCGCTCGGCCCGCCGACCTCAAACAGGACATGCCGTACAGGAACGCTCGCGGGGCTCACTGACCAGTGAGAATCTCGGAGCTTGCTGGCCGATCCTCTGTCGCGGGGCTCGCTGAACAGAGCTCCATCGCGGCGACAGTCCGACGTACAAACACTCCCACGGGATCCGCCGACCAGGAACTTCCCGCGAATCTCACCATCCTGGCACTAACCCGCGGGGCTCACCGACCAGCACACTCCCGTGGGGCTCGTCAATCCGGATCTGTCCCGCGGAGCTCCCCGAACAGGAACACTCCCGCGAAGCTCGTCGGCCAGTAGCCCTACCGAAGACCCCACCGATCAGGAACACACCCGCGGGGCTCACTGCACGGCCACAGGAACACAACTCCACAGACAACAGCAGGACGGGGCAGGACTGGACAGACAGCAGGACGAAGCAGGACTAGACGGACAGGAACACTAGACGGGGTCAGACTAAACGAGGTAAGCAAAACCAAAACAGAGCGGTCTGCTGGGTTCAAGAATGGTGGTATCATTCTGTCAGGGATGGTGGAGGATGAACCCAAGTGCAGACAGCTCTCAACTCAAAAGACTTTTATTAATAAATTAAAGCTCCCTCGAGGGGGGTAAACAAGACAAGAATTAAATAAAAGACATGGCAAAAACACGACAAAACCTCTAACAGTGTCACATAAATACATACAATGATACCACAAAGACAAGAGACACAAAGGCATTTAAATAGGGAAACTAATTAGGGGACAATAACAAACAGGTGAAGGGAATAAACTAATCATGAATAATTAACAAGGAAACGAGGGGGCAGGGTCAAGACTTAAGACAGGAGAGCATGCGGTACACAAAACATAAACACAGACCACATGACTCTCCACACAAACACGTATACGGGGGTGTCAGGATCCCGGCACCAGAAACAAGACAAAATACACTTAATAACATTCGGGATCCTGACAAGTATGTCATTATGCACAATGTATCAAACTTTGAAAATGAAACAAAAACAATAACTTAAAAGTCCTTTTAAAAGCAGTAGTTATTAATGACATAACTGCATATACTGTACATTGTATATTTTGCACGTTTCTCATCCTCTTTTCAATCCTGCTTGACTGAAGGCTTCCGTTAGAACGTTTCTCGTTTGTCGTAAGGTTTTTGTACATTAAAGCTGTTGAGTTTCTCCCGCGGACTTTTCCCCCCTCGCGCTCGGGCACGCTGTCTGCACGCTGTATATGAACTTGAACGCACCGCCTAAAGTCGAGGGCAGGGCGAACACTTCTAGTTCTAAACAGGTTAACTGAAAGCACAATGACATTAAATGAGCTGACGCCTATTTCGTTTTTTTTTTTTTTCGCAGACGCGCACAGCTCCAGTCAGGACATATTAGCCAGTTTTGTATATCAGTAGGTTCCAAACTATTGCAACCCCATACGTATTTACAAGACCTACATTTTTTTATAGAAATATAGGGGAAAACACATTTGTTCCCTTTTAGTAGTTTTTTAACAAGTTTACTTAAATAATATTAAAATATAGGGCTGCACAATTATGGCAAAATCATAATTGTTTAGGCTACTGTATTTGCACTGAATTGGAAATGATATATTAGAAAAATACAATGAATTTTCAAGGCTGCAGAGAACATTATAGCAGATATGGCTACTGAGGATTTAATTATATTATTTTAATAGTCAGCGAGTCCCACTCCGGCCCTCATTTTGAGTGTCTAGCTGGGTGCACATTTTTACCGACTTTCTTTTTCTTATTTTGGTAAAAAATTAACAAGTTCTATTATTATGTAGCATACATTGATTTTTTTAATAACAAATATGACTGACTTATTCATTGGCAAATGCAGAACAATGAGGAGAAAGCAAAGGCTGCACGCCTTTCTCCCTTATATGATTAAAGGCTTAAATGTCATTTTTAAAACGAAAGCACATGCTTGTCAAATTTATGCTGGGCTGGATAAATGCAGGATCAACAATATCTTAATTTTTTTTCGATTTATTTGTTCGTATTCATTGACCCTTTTTTTTCTTGTGCCAATAGCACGGTTGTCTTTTTCCTGTCACTCAGCACGAATTTCTATAGCCTATATTGTTTTCCATGAACACAAATACATATATCAAATACTGCCTGACGAAATTTTTTGACCGAGCCAGCATAAATTTGACAAGCATAAACAATCCGCTTTCGGTTTAAATTTGTTTTTAAATTAAATACATTTTAAAATTACATTTAGCTTATGTTCCCCATGATTAATCTTCTCATCGCAAGGTAGAGGCGTGTCGCCTATGTTCTACATGTTCCTTGTTGTTCTGCATTTGCCAATAAATAAATAAATAAATAGGCTACTTAGTTTGTTTAAAACTGTCATATTTGCTAGATAATAATAGCAAAATAACTTATTTATTTATCACTAAAAGAAGGTTCCTTCAACGCCACAGTCATAATTTTGATTAAATTCAGAATATGCCTGCCTATTCTACTTTTTGTAAAATGCAAAAGGGATTAAGTGAAAATAATTAATCAATACTTGATAAATGGATAGCCTAATCAGTCCTGACTAGAGCTGTGTGCCAGTTACATTCCAAACGAACAGGGCTGGGTTTCCCGATAACGATTAAACTTAGCACTTAAGAGCGCTTTCTACGAGCTACTTAACGAACATTCGTTGTTCATTTACGTGCGTTTCCCAAAGATGCACGTATAACGATCGCTCGCAACTGGGTAATGCAATAATCCTTAATAATAAATAAACATAGATAATAAACAACAAATAAAAAGAAAAATCTAAACTATATTATAAAATGCAGAAGGCATTGCGCAGTGGGACGAGTCCTAACTAAATATGAAAAAAGAATATTTCATGATGCACAAATTATTAAAACATTTAATAAGTCATTGAAAAATAATTAATAATATTTTAAAAAATATTAGTGCACATCGGCTGAAGATCATTAGCCTAAACAAGCTTCTGCTACAATTACGAGTCATTCAGTAAGTGACATTTCAGCACTTGACAAAGGGATAGCGACTCGTTAGTAGCACTTAAAACCCAGCTGCGAGCGATCGTTTTACCTTGTAGAAAGCACTCTTGAGTGCTAAGTTCAATCGTTATAGGAAAACCCAGGCCAGGACCATTTCCGACAATAAAATGCTCTGCAAAGTTAACTAAAACAACTGCAAAATTTACCTGTAGCCTACAACGGACTCGAAAGCTACAGAGAGTAATAGCTTTGAGCTGTTAAAAGCAGAACAGACCTTAAAGGAAGGATTGTAAATGGTGGATATAATATTAACATGTAATTTGCAGTCCGGATTAGGGTGGAATGGCACAGGCAGACTGCCGGTCTAAAAACCGAGACCGTTTTGACTTCATTCCGTACACGCTGACAGGCAGCTGCTTCTATAAACGGCTTGCGCTTGTTTGTCTCCATGCTCAGTCTGGAAACAGTTAAATGTTTCTAATAACAGCGCGATTTGTAAGTGCATTCCGGTCACGGTATGTATATCAAATGCATATGGTCAAATAGTTCAATTAGTGCTGCTGTCAAATAAGGCTCATGTTTTTGTTAATTACGGCAAGTTACATCCAATATTATCGTTGCACCCGCTTGCTTTATTTTAGCTGCGTCACCTTAGCAGCTCCACTCCATCCAGCTGGCTCGCTGGCGCTCGGCAAATGTTCGTTGAAGAGACACTGATGTTTTAAGGATAAAACCGCTTCATGCAGTGTTTTTAACGATTTAATGACCTCGGCTGAATTGTCAGGCACTGATAATAACTTAAACGAGGGGTTGTTCTAGTTCACGTTAATGCTACATATTTGCCATGCTATACATAAATGCTTTAATATGATTAATATAATATCGATAACGCGGTCTGGCCGCCTTTCAGCGCTGTAACACCGGCAACGGTAAATGGCAGTGAGCCCAGCTTTTATTTTGAAAAGAGCTTATTGAGGGGGCGTGGCATTACTTTGAAGCAATACCCCTGATTGGCTGACTACACGCGTGGATCGTAGTGACAAACTCTGCGGAAAGATAATGCCAAAAAGATCTGTAGACTTGTGCAGAAGGATTCGTGAATGCCCTGTGATCTGCAAACACAGATTCAACACTTGCATGCTGAACTTTGCACAGAATGTGTAAGAATGTCTTTTTACAATGGTTGGAAAATACAAGTTAGACTGTGTTTGTTTGCAAATTGTGAGGAGGGCATTTGTAGATTTTTTTAATGGAAAACAGCGAAACAGTTGTGCCAAAATTCTGAAAACAAATGCAACACAATCTACAAACAAATAAGGACCCTCATGCGCAGACAAATCACTTTGCATTCATTTAAATTCTGTTTGTCAAGTACAAGTCGATGATTTCTATTTGTGAATCATAAAGAGTTGGTTTGCGGATTTTAAATCTATTTGTAAATCGCATTTTATATTTGTATGTCATGAAGAGTCTGTTCGTGGATTTTTATATATTTGTAGATCTCGTTTTACATTTGCGGATCATGAGGAGTTTGTTTGCAGATTTGGAACCTATTTGCAGATTTGTTTCGTGTTTACAAATTGTAGTCTCTTCATTTTCAACGATTATGGCATTATTTTGTCACCAAAGCGAAACAATAGTGTCAGAATTCTGAAAACAAATGTGACACAATCTACAAATAGAAAATGATATTCATCTGCAAAGAAGTCACTTTACATTCATTCAAATTCTGGTTTTCAAGTACAAGTCACTGATTTCTTTTTGTAAATCATGCTTTATATTTGTGGATCACAAAGACGATTCGTAGATCTTGTTTTACATTTGCGGATCACAAGGACTGTGTTTGTGGATTTTTAATCTATTTGTAGATTGCGTTTTGTGTTTACAAGTTGTAATATCTATTTGTGACTTTTACTCTGTCCATTTTCAATAATATTGGCCTAAAATTACCCCCATAGATATTATTTTGTTTAATTTCATATGGAAGAACAGACCGCACTACATTAAAAAGTCAATTCTATGCAATCCAGTTGAGGAAGGAGTTTAAAATGTACTAGATTTTAATACTGCTAACTGTGTTTTTTTTAAATAAGTGGATAAAAAGTTACTGAAGTTGCAAAGGTAGTATATGGAACATCATACCAGAAATGATTTTTAAGAAATTGGGTGGTTTGGAATTTTTTTGCGATACAATTTTGATATAAACTTTTCTCCACATAGATCTGTTATTTGGAATAACAAGAATATTCTATACAAAAACAAATCCTTATTTTATAGAAATTGGTATGATAATTAAAATAATATTAGTGAGGCAGTTATTTAAAGATGATGGTCACCTATTTAATAATTGTGAATTCCTCAATCACTATAAGATTCCAGTAACTGCTAAGGAATTTGCAGTTGTATTTGATGCCATACCTAGTGGACTTATTCAACTATTTCAAGGTTATACATCTTATGATTGTAACTCCTTACATAATACTCAGTTATGTATCAAAGAAGTAAATATTCCAGAAAAAAAAATTAATAACTTTTTTATAAGAACACTATGTAGAAATGAATATTTGCCTAGATGTAAACCATACTGGAACTCCTTATATAGTCAACGTGTATGGAAAGAGGTTTGTAGTTTATCACATAAATACTGTCTCATGAATAAGGTTAGAGAAATTACTTATAAATTGGTTCATTTAATTTATCCAGTGAAACAAGTAGTCTTTAGATTCTAAAGAGATATAGAATTTACTTGCATTTTTTGCAATTTGGAAGTAGAATCCATAAAATATTTTTTTATCCATGTATATTTACTTAATCTTTTTGGATTGATGTGGAATACTTGATATTTAAACTCACAAAATATTAATTCAGTTGGCGGGTAAGGATATATTTTTGTATTATAAAAGTAACTGTGTGGAGAAAGACTTGTTAATCAACTTATTGATTATATATGGAAAATTTCACATCCATAAACAAAAATGGGCAAATAATAAACCCAATAGCATTTTATTTAGAACGGAATTAAGAAATTATTTTGAAACTATTAAAAGTCTAAAAAATAAAAAAGCAAAGCAAATATATAACATTTTTTAAACCTTTTCTTTTATTGAATTATTGTAGAATATCCCCATGTTGTTGTTAATTTATTTATTATTTTTTTGATCCATTGTTATGTTGAATGTTAAATAAGCACATTATAAACCTCTTGTATGTATGCAATGTTTTTGATCTTGAAATGAATAATAAAAAAAGCTTTTAACAACTACCCAATTATTAATCCTCTACTGCCATCTAGTGGATAAAATGTCAAAGTTTGGATTTTAATGTTGGTTTAACTCTAATCTGCAGTTCAACCTTTAAACAAGTTTTAATTTAAACTATTTGATTTTAATATTATAGTAGTGAGTTTGTAAAATTAATATATATATATAGAAATTATTCATATTTTAATTTGATAACAGAAGTGGAGATAATTAGATTTTATTTCAAGTTAATAGACACATTTGTCATTTAATACTATTGTTGTTTTTTTAAAAACAGTTTTAATACATTTTGATGATTTGATTATAAAATAAAACAAATATAAGATAGGTTATAAAAGTCAGATGATAAAACATGTAAAGTCAGTCTAGAGTAAGATTTCTACTTCTTAGTTTTCATATTTCTATTCAGAAAGAAACCACCCTGCTGAAAAAAACAATAAAACCATTACAGAAAATTGTAATTGTTTCTGTTAAAATACCAATAGGAACCATTAGCTTTTACCATTAAAACCACTACACTATAGTGTATTTTGGGCCATATTCTATTAGAAACAATACATAGAACCAACAAAACCAATACATAGAACCAATAAAACCAATACATACCATTAGAGACCAACAAAGACAAAACAAGGTTTTTTAGCAGGGCAAAGGTCAATTCCTACACAAGCATTATGTCAATACATCACCTTAATTACATAAATTTGTTTGCTTGTTTAAATATTTGAGACTATTTTTAACAAAAGTAATTGTTCTTATAGAACATATATATTCTTTGACATAGATATTGTGTGCAAACTTACAAGTATTTCAGATGACAGAGTCTCTGTCATATTATAGTAGGCCTAAAATTAGTACTAAAGTACATATTTTTATATTTAACCACTGGCTATGCCCATACATAACTGATCCAGATGTGTTGTTTATATCAAATGGAGTTAATAACAAATATGGTGTCATTAAGCAGATGTCAGTCAGATTTGCTATCAAGCACTAATTTGTGTTCACACATGTGCTGTGCTAGAGTAAGTTTTCAGTAAATCATTTACATTTAAAACAACCACTTGTATCATAACATTACAATTTCATTGCAATAATTATATAAACAATTATTAAAAACTTTATAAGACACATCATGACATGTTTATGTCATGGAAAATAGATTAGAATACTAAAGCTACTGATAACCAAATATATATTCTCTTTATGTATGATTATTAGTTATTATTTCTAATGTTGGCCTGTTCTTTAAGGATCCACATATTTACAGCAATCTTTTTCATACCTTTAGGATTTGAAGAATTCTAAGACAACATTTGAAGCTTTATAACTTTATTGGGTTGTTTTCCACAGGTTTAAATTGTAAGACTGATTAGCCCTAACTAACTACTAGTTCTTCAGACTAGTCCTTAAAACACAGTCTTAACTGAATGGCTACTTTATGTTTATTCAACCAGCCCTAGTCTTGGAAAGACATATATTGTCTGATCTTAATAAAACTATTAATATTTTGTCATAAGCTTCACATTACTAGTTAATTAGTTATATATACTTAGTCTGGTCCATTTTGAAAATGTCATATTTCAAAATGCTTGAATTGATTACCTCAAGTCTTTGAGGTAAATGACTGCAAATCATTGAATCTTATAATAATTTTTATACAGATGCAAACCCATGGACAAAAGGAACATAACAGCAGCTACAAATGAAATAACGAATACAGATTACAAATGGTGCCCACATCACTATGTGACATCACATCAAATCTAGGAATACAACGGCAAAAGTTTATCTTATGTTTCATATTGATATTTGCCCAGATAGTACAGCAAATTCACAAAATTGTTTTTCATATAAACATAGAGCAGTACTTTCAACTCAGCGAAATGCAGTGGTTTCTCGAGACCCAATGCTCGGCACATTTTGTATGATTATCTCATCTGACACAATCAGTTCAGTTCATACAAATCTCTACTAATGATTAAAGTAGATTTGTTTAAAATAGAAGACTTTTGTATATGTGCAGATCAGTGGGCCTCCAGGAATAGGACAGTTAACGTAACACCCGTTGTTCTAGATGCAAATATTTCCGGAATGATGAGCCAAAAATCCTCACAGACACTTGAGAACATAAGACACACAGGCCCATCAGTTTAGTTGTAATCGCACACCATTACGCTGGACTCGTACATGGTCAATGCTGGCTGACTGTTGGTCGGCATGTTTTCTAAGATATGTAATTATCCTAATAGACCCTTATAAGAATCTGAAAGCAGATGTTAAGTGCAAAATAACAAGTAGGTCATACAAATATTTATGTGTCGTATACATATGCCATAGTCATCGTTCTTTGTTCTTAGGTTATAGCGCCACCTAGTGGACAATCTCTGGAATTTTTTGCATGTGACCTCAGCCTAGGTCTATACATATGTGTACCAAGTTTCGTGTTGATATCTCATTCCTATCATAAATGATAACCATTGTAGTATTTGTGGCCCCGCCTCTTCTTACTTTTGACCGTGGTGTTGCTACCAGGAGTGCAAAGTTCAACTTTTTTTTGATAATTATTGATATTCAGTGTCTAAGGAATGTTCTAGCACTTGATTGGTTCAGATCGCTCAAAAAACCTAGGACTAGTTCGCAAAAGTAGGTTTCAAAGAAAATGATGAATATCTAATAAACGATTCGACTGAGACAAGTGCTTCTTGAGGAAAAGTTATTCATTGTAAGTACCTCTATTAAATGATATGAAGATCTTGTTGATATCTGAAACACTGCATAATACAGAATCACTTAAACACCGCAAAAACGTGATAGCGCCTCCCGGAGGCCGAATTTTTTCTTACTCTGCACAGACCTTCATGGCCAAGAGACAAACAGGCCCACCGCGTTTCGTTTCGATCGGGCTCCGTTAACCCTGTCTAATAGCTGCTTTTTATTGATTGGCCGATGGTGGCCATGTATTTTTGACCTACGCGAAATTCCTTTCTCACACAGATAGTACCCTAGACCAAGAGTACCCGTGCCAAATCTCAAGTTGATCGGTCCCATATTTCTCTAGTTACAGCCCTTCAAAGTTGAGGTAGTGTTATAGCGCCAACTAGTGGTCAAGCAATGTAATTTTTTTCACGTGACCCCAGAATAGCCCGCTGTATATGTGTACCAAATTTGGTTTCGATACCTCTTTCCAATCCCAAGTTATAGCCATTTAAGTCAAAGAGGCTCCGCCCATTGGGGGCGTCTGGGCGTGGCTTGACGACGACGAACATAAAGTTCAACTTTTTTTTGATAACTTTTTATATTCACACTCCAAGGAATATTACAGCACTGGAACGGTTCCGATCGGACAAAAAACCTAGGACTAGTTCGTTTTTATTTTTTTCGACAAAATCGAAAATAGCGGAAAATTTTTAATGACGGAAATGAAATCGGAGATATACGTTTTATTCGTCTTGACGCAAGGAATCCAGGGATATAAGACACTTGACATTTGGACCAGAATTGTGGAAGTTATGAGCATCAACGCGTTTGCCATCGCTGTAGCGCCCCCCATAGGCCGATTGGGGTGACACTCTGTCAACTTCGCGCACGAATGAGACCTACCATTTGGCCAAGTCTCAAGTCTCTAGGCCTTACGGTTTGGTCTGCACGATCCGTTTTACGGCAGAAGAAAAATAATAAAAAGAATAATAAAAATCCATACAAATACAATAGGGTTTCAGCCCTACGGGCTTGAACCCCTAAATATAGCTGCAAGCAGCGATTAGCGGGGTTCAAGCGATCTGGGACCTTAAAGGGGTCCTAGCGTGAAAATCTGACTTTTTCCATGTGTAAGTGCTATAATGGGTCCCCAGTGCTTTTATCAACCTAGAAAACGTGAAAAAGATAAAAAATAAAATAATCGAGAGCACAATTGAGTTTCAATTACAACAAACCACCATCATTGTGATCAGTGTTTGCATTTCATCCACTCATTTGCATTTTAAATGAAACACTCAAAAACGGCACACTTTTGCTCAGGCCTACAAAGTGTCAATTTTAACATGCTATATTAAATTAGCTGTGGAGTATTGTCAGCTAACACTTCACATACACACTCTGGGGACACCGACGATTCATTTTACATCTTAAACTCATAATATGACCCTTTAAGACCTTTAAGGGCATGCCTGTTTAGATTTGCTGCATTGTTATCATATATACTTAGAATATGAAATACTAACATGTTACCAATTAGGTAAATTTTTTGAAGAGAATATGATGTGGTGCATGCCGTTGCAAGATTTGCCACACAAAATTGTTTCAAAAATTGTTAACATGAGACAAAACAGCCCACCACAATTTCTCTATGATGTTCTGATATAGAGATATAAGTCTTACAGGGCTAACCTATAACACAGCAATGATGAAGAATAAGCTAACACACATATATGCATTTACACACAGAAGCAGAAATGGCAGAGTTAGGAAATAAGACTTTGAAATAAATGAACAATCTCCATATGCTTGATGTCCTTCAAGAGTTCATCAACCTATTTAAATGTTTCGCCTTTGTCAGAATGTCACTTGACTGTAAAAACGGATACCGTAAGAATGATTGACGAAATGTTTATTTAACATAATAATAAATGACTTCATAAAGTTAAATCATGCATCCATTGATGAAACCTGTGAACACAATTTCATTGAGTATACATTTTAAATAATAAATAATAATTTTACACTTAATATAACATAAAATTAGTAGTGTAAAGGCAAAAAATAGGCACATTTTTAATTCAAATCTTAATAAGCATGCTCTTAAGTATGTTAATGAGGGTCTGTGTTTCACACAGAGAGTATATAAGAGAATACTGATTTTTGGATTTGGAAACAATAAAGCAATGTTACATATTTTAATAGAAAATTTTTAGGCTCTGTCATGTTAAATTGTCAAATAGTGGTATAGCTCTGCAATTATTGGCATGCGATTTTAGGCTGGGCCAATAAATAACTTATCCAGATATGCTTTCAATATCAAATTGTGTCAATAACAAATGTCATGTCATTTAGTAGATTTGCAGCATATTTGCTGGTGTGCATTTGTCTGTGTTCACTTTCATAAAGTGCAACTATTTAGTTGGGTTCTAGCAGGTCATGTATGTGAATAATAACCAATTGCATTATTACATAAAGTTTTGGGTGCAATATTTTAAAAAAGAACGTATAAAAATGTAACTACTTTGTATTATACATCATGTCAGGACACGTTTATGTCATGGAAGGTAGAATAGAATCCTAATGCTACTGATGTAAATACAGCCAGACATATATCCTCTTGATAGCAGCAATTCATTTCTGGAGGACCACTGCTCTGCACATTTTGAATGTTTCTCTCATCTGACACAATCAGTTTAGTTCAAAGAGATCTCTACTATTGTGCTAATTATTTGAAGCAGGTGTGTTGAGAACGACTGATCTAGAGAACTTTTACTTCGCACACATTTGTCAGAAAGATGAACCTGAAAGTAGATTTTATATGCAAATAACAATTAGGTCAGACCAATACTTATATATCATATACATATGCTATAGACATTGTTCATTGTTCTCATGTTGTAGCACCACCTAGTGGACAATCTCTGCAATTTTTTGCAGTTGCTATGGATATAAATGGCATCGACTTTACCATACATGGTGGCAGACAAGGCACAGTATGTTGCTAATTGTTTAACCCTCTTTTTGGGCATCCTAATATGTTGTAGCCCTGATACAACCAGCATGTGTATATATAATTATGCCTCAATAGTTAGTCTGTCTGAAACTAAGCTGATTAAACCACATCACTGTGTGACACTTGCATTACATGTGAACGGCCCCTACGCTAATATGATTTTGTTTTTCTCTCCCTGTCTTGTCCTCGACCCTGAGGACAATGGGACAAACAGACCCAGTTCCGGTAGATGTGAAAGTCGGCACACCTCTGATCTACTGGTCGTCCATCAATGTGATGCCCAGCTGATGCCTGACCAACGACCACCGGCAGAACCCGCTTAATCTCCGCTTAATCTCCGCTTAATCTCCTTATCCGTTTATATGTGTGTATATACATATATATCTCCCAAGGGTTTTTCCCTCCTAGGACTTTTTAATTTTTATTTCCTCGGCTAAACAACCCGGGGTTTTGTTTTTTTTCTCCTAGGGGGTTTTTTAGCCCGGGGAGGTAGCCTGCTTGGGCTTAATTTAGCTTCTTCTCCTAGACGTTACATTAGTAATACGCTCGCTCATAATGTCGAGTCATAGCCGCAGCAAATTTGACTGCTTATGCTATTGTGTATTATGTTGTACTATCTGTCATTTTTCTGTGCTTTTACTGCTCCTATTAATGTAAAGCTGCTTTGAAACAATTGAGTATTGTGAAAAGCGCTATATAAATAAAATTGAATTGAAAAATTGAATTGAATGACCTAAAACACACACACACACACACACACACACACACACACACACACACACACACACACACACACACACACACACACACACACACACACACACACACACACACACACACACACACACACACACACACACACAGACACATTTATAAAAGCAAGCAGAAATCGCAATGATGGAGAATAAGACTTAATACTCACATATAACAATATACACAGGAATAACATTAAGAACCATTGATCTAGGGGAAAGTTAAGGTGACACCCAATGTTCTAGATGTAAATATTTCCGGAATGATGAGCCACAAATCCTCACAGACACTTGAGAACATAAAACAAACAGGCCCATCAGTTTAGTTGTGATCGCACACCATTACGCTTGACTCGTACATGGTAAATGCTGGTTGGCATGTTTTCTAAGATATGTAATTATCCTAATAGACCATTATAAGAATCTGAAAGCAGATGTTATGTGCAAAATAACAAGTAGGTCAGACAAATATTTATGTGTTGTATACATATGCTATAGTCATCGTTCTTTGTTCTTAGGTTATAGCACCACCTAGTGGACAATCTCTGCAATTTTTTGCATGTGACCTTGGCCGGGGTCTATACATATTTGTACCAAGTTTTGTGTTAATATCTCATTCCTATCATAAATGATAGCCATTTAAGTATTTGTGGCCCCGCCTCTTCGTACTTTTGACCATGGTGTTGCGACGACAAGTGCAAAGTTCAACTTTTTTTTGATAATTATTGATATTCAGTGTCTAAGGAATATTCCAGCACTGGATTGGTTCAGATTGGTCAAAAAACCTAGGACTAGTTCGCAAAAGTAGGTTTAAAAGAAAATGATGAATATCTAACAAACGATTCGACTGAGACAAATGCTTCTTGAGGAAAAGTTGTTCATTATAAGTACCTTTATTAAATGATATGAAGATCTTGTTGATATCTGAAACACTGCATAATACACAATCACTTAAACACTGAAAAAACGTGATAGCGCCTCCCGGAGGCCGAATTTTTTCTTACTCTGCACAGACCTTCAAGGCCAAGAGACAAACAGGCCCAACGCGTTTCGTTTCGATCGGCCTCCGTTAACCCTGTCTCTTAGCTGCTTTTTCTTGATTGGCCGATGGCGGCCATGTTCTTTTAGCTACGTGAAATTCCTTTTAGACATAGATAGGACCCTAGACCAGGAGCATCGGTGCCAAATCTCAAGTTGATTGGTCGCATATTTCTATAGTTACAGCCCTTCAAAGTTGAGGTGGTGTTATAGCGCCAACTAGTGGTCAAGCGGCGCAATTTTTTGCACGTGACCCCAGAATAGTCCCCTGTGTACCAAATTTGGTGTCGATACCTCTTTCCAATCCCAAGTTATAGCCATTTAAGTCCAAGAGGCTCCGCCCATTGGGGGCGTTTGGGCGTGGCTTTACGACGGTGAGTCGAAAGTTCAAATTTTTTTTGATAACTTTTGATATTCACACTCCAAGGAATATTACAGCACTGGAACGGTTCCGATCGGACAAAAAACCTAGGACTAGTTCGTTTTTCTTTTTTTCAACAAAATCGAAAATAGCGAAAAAAAATTCATGACGGAAATGAAATCGGAGATATACGTTTTGTTCGTCTTGACGCAAGGATTCCAGTGATATAAGACACTTGACATTTGGACAAGATTTGTGGGAGTTATGATCATCAACGCGTTTGTTATCGCTATAGCGCCACCTATAGGCCAATCGGGTTGATACTCTATCAACCTCTCCCCAAATTGGGTCCTACCATTTGGCCAAGTTTCAAGTCTCTAGGCCTTACGGTTTGGGCTGCACATTCCGTTTTACGGCAAAATAATAATAATTAAATATAGCTGCAAGCAGCAATTGTCGGGTTTCGAGCTTTAAGGCAACGTCAAAAACCTCACACGTCGCTTACCAGGCGGAGCAGTTACACCCAAACACAGCCACAATGAATGATAGACCACCTCGCTCCAGAAAAATGAAAGAGATGGTCAAAAAAAGATCATACAGACTATGTATGCTTACACACAGGTGCACCTACAAGACAAACATGTGATGTCCTTAATGTGACGTTATGAGGATAATTTGTTAACTAGAATTAGTTTTTCAGATTTATAATGTAACATACAATTCAGAAATGGCCCTGTTTAGTTGAACTACAAGGCCATTGAGTCGTGGTATGGTGCAATGTTGCAAACAGACTGCACACGTGTACATAAGACACAAACACAGCAGCGCAGCAGACCGCAAGGACCTACAGTGAACAGTAACCCCAGGACTAAGCATAAGGCAAAACTGGGCATGTTTGGTATCGTTGAACTCTACAACAATTCAGGACTCCTGTGAAAAAAGTCCCATGAAAATACGGTGACTGCAGCCAAAGTTGTAGGCGTGTAAAATATGCTTCCGAAACTGAAGGCTCCCTCAGGTCCTGACTGCCATCAGAATTACCAAGTACCATGTCATTATGCATACGTTTGGTGAAGATACAACCTTAAATACATTAGTTATCAGCAAAAAACGGCTCTCATTCAGTGAAATCTCTCCATATAACCATTTATGTGTAAAAAACGACAAATTTTGAGGTAATTTTTCGTTTTTTGCAATTTTCGGCCATTTCTGATGGAAATTTTAACATAACGCCAATAGACTTTTTTGTTCAGAAGGTAATGCAATGTTCTTGCTATGGTCGTTTCGAGTCGATCGGAATAACCCTCGCGGAGTTATTCGCGCGTGTTTTTTAAGCGCTATTTTCCTGTGCAGAACTAACTGTAAGGCGAAATCTGGCATGCTTGGTATCGTAGGACTCGGAAACAATTCAAGATGCTAAAAAAGCAACTCCCATGAAAATCTCTTGACCACAGATAAAGTTATAGGCGTGAAAGTTGCAACCATTGCATAATCACAGTATTTAGTGCTATTTTCCCCGTTATAGCGCCATCTAGTGTCCAATCGGCGAGCTTTTTATATCACGACCTTAGACCGATGGCCTACACATATGATTCAAGCCCCATGATGATATCTCAAACGCCTCTCGAGTTATGGCCGTTTAAATGTTTTAAGCTCCGCCCAGTTCGGTTTTTGGCCACTCCTTGCGTGTTTGAATACAAATTTCAACTTTTTTTCGATAATTATTCATATTCCCACTCCACAGAATCAATCAGCTTTCGTTAGGTTCAGATCGGATGAAAAACCTAGGACTAGTTCGCAAAAGTAGGTTTGAACGTTATCGCCAATAACTAACGAACCGTTTGATTGACAGCAACGCTTCAAGAGGCAAAGTTTTTCGTCATGAACCGATCTATCATATGATGTCATGTTTGTGTGTGTATGTCAAACGTCACGTGATACAGGCACCGAAATACGGTATTACGCCCCCTAGTGGCGAAATGACACCATAATTCTTACAGACCTTCTGGAGCAGTACACGAACAACCACAGTGAATGTCGTTCCGATCGACCTTCGTTAACCCTGTCAAATCAGCCCTCACACTTCATTGGCCGATGACGGCCATGTTTTTGCAGATACGCCAATGTCCTTCTAGACCCTCATGGTACATTGCACAAAGACACACCATACCAAATATGAAGTGTATCGGGCTTACGGTTGTGTAGTGATAGCCATTTTCGACCTCAAGCTTATTATAGCGCCACCTAGTGGCCAAAATCCGCGTATTTTTTCCTGTGACCCGGGAGTGAGCTGATACACATGTGTACCAAACCGCGTTAAGATATCTCTAACCGTTCACGAGTTATAGCCATTTCCCTGGAGATAGTCTACTTCCGGTATTGAATTTTGGCGCCCCTTAGTGACACTGAAGCGAAATTACACATTCTGTTCGATAATTATTTACCTACTCACTCCACAGATTTCTCCTGCGTTGGAACGATTCCGATCGGGCGAAAAACCTAGGACTAGTTCATTTTGGCTTGAAATGCATATTATGCAAATTATAGAAAAAATTTGCATACCGGAAATGAAATCGGAGATATACATTTTTTAAGTTTTGAGCCAAGGATTACAATGATACCAAACACTTGAGTGTAGGATGTCCGGTTTAGGAGATATGAGCCCCAACGCGTCGGGCATTGCTATAGCGCCACCTATGGGCCGATTTGGCTGATTCACTGTATCTGAGTAGCCTGCTAATATACAACCAGTTGACCAAGTGGCAAGTTTCTACGACTTACGGTTTGTGCTGGGCGACGCGTTTTATGGCGGAAAAATAATAATAAATATAGCTGCAAGCAGCAATTGCCGGGTTTCGAGCTTTAAGGCAACGTCAAAAACCTCACACTTCGCTTACCAGGCTGAGCAGTTAAACCCGTACACAGCCACAATGAATGTTAGACCACCTCGCTCCAGAAAATGAAAGAGATGGTCAAAAAAGGATCATACAGACTATGTATGCTTACACACAGGTGCACCTATAAGACAAACATGTAATGTCCTTAATGTGACGTTATGAGGATAATTTGTTAAGGAGAATTAGTTTTTCAGATTTATAACGTAACATACAATTCAGAAATGGCCGTGTTTAGTTGAACTACAAGGCCATTGAGTCGTGGTATGGTGCAATGGTGCAAACAGACTGCACACGTGTACATAAGAAACAAACACAGCAGCGCAGCAGACCGCAAGGACCTACAGTGAACAGCAAACACAGCTGGAAAGATAATGCTTGACTTATTTAATGTCCTCATGAATTGTGTTATGATAACCCCAGGACTAAGCACAAGGCAAAACCGGGCATGTTTGGTATCGTTGGACTCTGCAAAAATTCAGGACTCCTGTGAAAAAAGTCCCATGAAAATACGGTGACTGCAGCCAAAGTTGTAGGCGTGTAAAATATGCGTCCGAAACTGCAGGTTCCCCCAGGTCCTGACTGACATCAGAATTACCGAGTACCATGTCATTACGCATACGTTTGGTGAAGATACAACCTTAAATACATTAGTTATCAGCAAGAAAACGGCTCTCATTCAGTGAAATCTCTCCGCTCTCTACTCACTTCTAAGTGAAAATAACAAATAAGCACAGGGTGGCGCTACGACAAAATTGTGCATGCAACGTCAGGTCATGACTTTGTTACATCTAGCTAGTATCATGGCTAAACACTTCAGATTAGTCAAAAAACTGTTGTAAGACCATTGGGCTCGCTCAATGTCAAAGGTTTTGTTCAATTATGAGGCCAACTAGTGGTGCAGGCATATTATTTTTTGGGTATTGCCTCAGACTCTGCTCAGACATCAGTGTATCAAATCTGGTGAAAAAAATGACATTTCGTTGCGGAGGTATAACCATTTATGTGTAAAAACGACAAATTTTGGGGTAATTTTTCGTTTTTTGTAATTTTCGGCCATTTCTGATGAAAATTTTAACATAATGCCAATAGACTTTTTTGTTCAGAAGGTAATGCAATGTTCTTCCTATGGTCGTTTCGAGTCGATCGGAATAACCCTCGCGGAGTTATTCGCGCGTGTTTTTTAAGCACTTTTTTCCTGTGCAGAACTAACTGTAAGGCGAAATCTGGCATGCTTGGTATCGTAGGACTCGGAAACAATTCAGGATGCTAAAAAAAGCAACTCCCATGAAAATCTCTTGACCACAGATAAAGTTATAGGCGTGAAAGCTGCAACCATTGCATAATCACAGTATTTAGTGCTATTTTCCCCGTTATAGCGCCATCTAGTGTCCAATCGGCGAGCTTTTTATATCACGACCTTAGACCGATGGCCTACACATATGATTCAAGCCCCATGATGATATCTCAAACGCCTCTCGAGTTATGGCCGTTTACATGTTTTAAGCTCCGCCCAGCTCGGTTTTTGGCCACTCCTTGCGTGTTTGAATACAAATTTCAACTTTTTTTCGATAATTATTCATATTCCCACTCCACAGAATCAATCAGCTTTCGTTAGGTTCAGATCGGATGAAAAACCTAGGACTAGTTCGCAAAAGTAGGTTTGAACGTTATCGCCAATAACTAACGAACCGTTTGATTGACAGCAACGCTTCAAGAGGCAAAGTTTTTCGTCATGAACCGATCTATCATATGATGTCATGTTTGTGTATGTATGTCAAACGGATGTGATACAGGTGATTACGAAATACGGTATTACGCCCCCTAGTGGCCAAATGACACCGTAATTCTTACAGGCCTTCAAGAGCAGTACACGAACAAGCACAGTGAGTGTCGTTCCGATCGACCTTCGTTAACCCTGTCAAATCAGCCCTCACACTTCATTGGCCGATGACGGCCATGTTTTTGCAGATACGCCAATGTCCTTCTAGACCCTCATGGTACATTGCACAAAGACACACCATACCAAATATGAAGTGTATCGGGCTTACGGTTGTGTAGTGATAGCCATTTTCGACCTCAAGCTTATTATAGCGCCACCTAGTGGCCAAAATCCGCGTATTTTTTCCTGTGACCCCGGAGTGAGCTGATACACATGTGTACCAAACCGCGTTAAGATATCTCTAACCGTTCACGAGTTATAGCCATTTTCCTGGAGATAGTCTACTTCCGGTATTGAATTTTGGCGCCCCTTAGTGACACTGAAGCGAAATTACACATTCTGTTCGATAATTATTTACCTACTCACTCCACAGATTTCTCCTGCGTTGGAACGATTCCGATCGGGTGAAAAACCTAGGACTAGTTCATTTTGGCTTGAAATGCATATTATGCAAATTAGCGAAAACATTTGCATACCGGAAATGAAATCGGAGATATACATTTTTTAAGTTTGGAGCCAGGGATTACAATGATACCAAACACTTGAGTGTAGGATGTCCGGTTTAGCATTTATGAGCCCCAACGCGTCGGGCATTGCTATAGCGCCACCTATGGGCCGATTTGGCTGATTCACTGTATCTGAGTAGCCTGCTAATATACAACCAGTTGACCAAGTGGCAAGTTTCTACGACTTACGGTTTGTGCTGGGCGACGCGTTTTATGGCGGAAAAATAATAATAATAATAATAATAATAATAATAATAATAATAATTAAAGCTGCAAGCAGCGTTTACCGGGTTTCGAGCATTAAAGCACATACAACATGTCAGATGTCGTCGACCAGGCTGATACACCACATCGCATCCAGAAAAACATAAGAGATGGTCAGAAACGGTTCAGACAGACTATGTAGCTTACACACAGGTGCACCTATAGGACAAACATGTCACATCCTTAATGTTAAGTCATTCTGATAATTTGTTAACGAGAATTAGTTTTTCAGATTTATACCGTAAAATACAATTCAGAAATGGCCGTGTTTAGTTGAGTTTACAAGGCCATTGAGTCGGGTTCAAGCGATTTGGGACCTTAAGACCTTTAAGGGCATGCCTGTGTAGTTTTGCTGAATTGTACAAAATAAATTATAAAAAATAAGCTACCTCACACACCTGTTCAAAGTCATCAGCAAAAAAGGTGCTATCATTCAGTAAAATGTCTCCCTCTCTTCTCACGAAGCATTGACAAATAGAACACTGAAGGAAATGTTTGTGGTGCTTACAGTGGCAAAACTTGGGTCACAAAATGTTAAAATAGTGTAAAAAAGTCAAACGAGCTGAACCCCATATCTCTACGATGTTCTGATACAAAGATACAGCTCTTGCTAAATGGTTGCTAGAGTATTCTGATTGGTTGCTAGGGAGTGAATTGCAATCCACCAATGATTATACTCAAAGCCATGAAAGGCATAATCCACGATGACTCATGATTTTAGATATAAGGTTGCAGTATTTTTAAGTCAAAATAACAAATAACCACTAGGTGGCGCTATGAAAAACTTGTGCATGCAACGTCATGAATGTGTTACATCTAGCTAGTATCATGGCTATACACTTAAGTTTAGTGAAAAAAACTGTTGTATGACCATTGTGCTAGCTCAACGTCAAAGGTTTTGTTCAATTATGAGGCCAACTAGTGGTGCAGGCATACCATTTTTTTTGTATTGCCTCAGACTCTGCTCAGACATCAGCGTATCAAATCTGGTAAAAAAAATATCATTTCGTTGCGGAGTTATAACCATTTATGTGTAAAAAACACAAAATTTGGAGTAAATTTTTCGTTTTTTGCAATTTTCGGCCATTTCTGATGGAAATTTTAACATAATGCCAATAGAACTTTTTGTTCAGAAGGTAATACAATATTCTTCCTATGGTTGTTTCGAGTCGATCGGATGAACCCTCGCGGAGTTATTCGCGCATGTTTTTTAAGTGCTATTTTCCTGTGCAGAACCAACCGTAAAGCAAAACCTGGCATGCTTGGTATCATTGGACTCGGCAACAATTCAGGAGTCCAAGGAAAAACGTCGCATGAAAATACGTTAAACTCAGCCTAAGTTATAAGCATTATTCGATTCGTATGACCACTAGGTGGCGCTGTGACGAAACGATGCATGAAACCTCAGGCCATGACTCTCATCACAAGTACCAAGTGTCGTGTTGATACTTCATTCCTGTCCCCAGTTATAGCCAATAATGTTCTAGTGCCTGCCCACAATTCAGACGTGTGGGCGTGGCATGTTGACCGTGAGTCGAAAGTTCAATTTTTTTTTGATAATTATTGATATTCAAACTCCAAGGAACATTTTAGCACTGGAATGATTCCGATCGGGCGAAAAACCTAGGACTAGTTCGTTTTTATTTTTTTCGACAAAATCGAAAATACCGGAAAATTTTTCATGACGGAAATGAAATCGGAGATATACATTTTTTAAGTTTGGAGCCAGGGATTACAATGATACCGAACACTTGAGTGTAGGATGTCCGGTTTAGGAGTTATGAGCCCCAACGCGTCGGGCATTGCTATAGCGCCACCTATGGGCCGATTTGGCTGGTTCACTGTATCTGAGTAGCCTGCTAATATACAACCAGTTGACCAAGTGGCAAGTTTCTACGACTTACGGTTTGTGCTGGGCGACGCGTTTTATGGCGGAAAAATAATAATAATAATAATTAAAGCTGCAAGCAGCGTTTACCGGGTTTCGAGCATTAAAGCACATACAACATGTCAGATGTCGTCGACCAGGCTGATACACCACATCGCATCCAGAAAACGTAAGAGATGGTCAGAAACGGTTCAGACAGACTATGTAGCTTACACACAGGTGCACCTATAGGACAAACATGTCACATCCTTAATGTTAAGTCATTCTGATAATTTGTTAACGAGAATTAGTTTTTCAGATTTATACCGTAAAATACAATTCAGAAATGGCCGTGTTTAGTTGAATTACAAGGCCATTGAGTCGGGTTCAAGCGATTTGGGACCTTAAGACCTTTAAGGGCATGCCTGTGTAGTTTTGCTGAATTGTACAAAATGAATTATAAAAAATAAGCTACCTCACACACCTGTTCAAAGTCATCAGCAAAAAAGGTGCTATCATTCAGTGAAATGTCTCCCTCTCTTCTCACGAAGCATTGACAAATAGAACACTGAAGGAAATGTTTGTGGTGCTTACAGTGGCAAAACTTGGGTCACAAAATGTTAAAATAGTGTAAAAAAGTCAAACGAGCCGAACCCCATATCTCTACGATGTTCTGATACAAAGATACAGCTCTTGCTAAATGGTTGCTAGGGTATTCTGATTGGTTGGGAGTGAATTGCAATCCACCAATGGTTATACTCAAAGCCATGAAAGGCATAATCCACGATGACTCATGATTTTAGATATAAGGTTGCAGTATTTTTAAGTCAAAATAACAAATAACCACTAGGTGGCGCTATGAAAAACTTGTGCATGCAACGTCATGAATGTGTTACATCTAGCTAGTATCATGGCTATACACTTAAGTTTAGTGAAAAAAACTGTTGTATGACCATTGTGCTAGCTCAACGTCAAAGGTTTTGTTCAATTATAAGGCCAACTAGTGGTGCAGGCATACCATTTTTTTTGTATTGCCTCAGACTCTGCTCAGACATCAGCGTATCAAATCTGGTAAAAAAATATCATTTCGTTGCGGAGTTATAACCATTTATGTGTAAAAACACAAAATTTGGAGTAAATTTTTCGTTTTTTGCAATTTTCGGCCATTTCTGATGGAAATTTTAACATAATGCCAATAGAACTTTTTGTTCAGAAGGTAATACAATATTCTTCCTATGGTTGTTTCGAGTCGATCGGATGAACCCTCGCGGAGTTATTCGCGCATGTTTTTTAAGCGCTATTTTCCTGTGCAGAACCAACCGTAAAGCAAAACCTGGCATGCTTGGTATCGTTGGACTCGGCAACAATTCAGGACTCCAAGGAAAAACGTTGCATGAAAATACGTTAATCTCAGCCTAAGTTATAAGCATTATTCGATTCGTATGACCACTAGGTGGCGCTGTGACGAAACGATGCATGAAACCTCAGGCCATGACTCTCATCACAAGTACCAAGTGTCGTGTTGATACTTCATTCCTGTCCCCAGTTATAGCCAATAATGTTCTAGTGCCTGCCCACAATTCAGACGTTTGGGCGTGGCATGTTGACCCTGAGTCGAAAGTTCAACTTTTTTTTGATAATTATTGATATTCAAACTCCAAGGAACATTTTAGCACTGGAATGATTCCGATCGGGCGAAAAACCTAGGACTAGTTCGTTTTTATTTTTTTCGACAAAATCGAAAATAGCGGAAAATTTTTCATGACGGAAATGAAATCGGAGATATACATTTTTTAAGTTTGGAGCCAGGGATTACAATGATACCAAACACTTGAGTGTAGGATGTCCGGTTTAGGAGTTATGAGCCCCAACGCGTCGGGCATTGCTATAGCGCCACCTATGGGCCGATTTGGCTGATTCACTGTATCTGAGTAGCCTGCTAATATACAACCAGTTGACCAAGTGGCAAGTTTCTACGACTTACGGTTTGTGCTGGGCGACGCGTTTTATGGCGGAAAAATAATAATAATAATAATAATTAAAGCTGCAAGCAGCGTTTACCGGGTTTCGAGCATTAAAGCACATACAACATGTCAGATGTCGTCGACCAGGCTGATACACCACATCGCATCCAGAAAAACGTAAGAGATGGTCAGAAACGGTTCAGACAGACTATGTAGCTTACACACAGGTGCACCTATAGGAGAAACATGTCACATCCTTAATGTTAAGTCATTGTGATAATTTGTTAACGAGAATTAGTTTTTCAGATTTATACCGTAAAATACAATTCAGAAATGGCCGTGTTTAGTTGAATTACAAGGCCATTGAGTCGGGTTCAAGCGATTTGGGACCTTAAGACCTTTAAGGGCATGCCTGTGTAGTTTTGCTGAATTGTACAAAATAAATTATAAAAAATAAGCTACCTCACACACCTGTTCAAAGTCATCAGCAAAAAAGGTGCTATCATTCAGTGAAATGTCTCCCTCTCTTCTCACGAAGCATTGACAAATAGAACACTGAAGGAAATGTTTGTGGTGCTTACAGTGGCAAAACTTGGGTCACAAAATGTTAAAATAGTGTAAAAAAGTCAAACGAGCCGAACCCCATATCTCTACGATGTTCTGATACAAAGATACAGCTCTTGCTAAATGGTTGCTAGGGTATTCTGATTGGTTGCTAGGGAGTGAATTGCAATCCACCAATGATTATACTCAAAGCCATGAAAGGCATAATCCACGATGACTCATGATTTTAGATATAAGGTTGCAGTATTTTTAAGTCAAAATAACAAATAACCACTAGGTGGCGCTATGAAAAACTTGTGCATGCAACGTCATGAATGTGTTACATCTAGCTAGTATCATGGCTATACACTTAAGTTTAGTGAAAAAAACTGTTGTATGACCATTGTGCTAGCTCAACGTCAAAGGTTTTGTTCAATTATGAGGCCAACTAGTGGTGCAGGCATACCATTTTTTTTTGTATTGCCTCAGACTCTGCTCAGACATCAGCGTATCAAATCTGGTAAAAAAATATCATTTTGTTGCGGAGTTATAACCATTTATGTGTAAAAAACACAAAATTTGGAGTAAATTTTTCGTTTTTTGCAATTTTCGGCCATTTCTGATGGAGATTTTAACATACTGCCAATAGAACTTTTTGTTCAGAAGGTAATACAATATTCTTCCTATGGTTGTTTCGAGTCGATCGGATGAACCCTCGCGGAGTTATTCGCGCATGTTTTTTAAGCGCTATTTTCCTGTGCAGAACCAACCGTAAAGCAAAACCTGGCATGCTTGGTATCATTGGACTCGGCAACAATTCAGGACTCCAAGGAAAAACGTCGCATGAAAATACGTTAATCTCAGCCTAAGTTATAAGCATTATTCGATTCGTATGACCACTAGGTGGCGCTGTGACGAAACGATGCATGAAACCTCAGGCCATGACTTTCATCACAAGTACCAAGTGTCGTGTTGATACTTCATTCCTGTCCCCAGTTATAGCCAATAATGTTCTAGTGCCTGCCCACAATTCAGACGTGTGGGCGTGGCATGTTGACCGTGAGTCGAAAGTTCAACTTTTTTTTGATAATTATTGATATTCAAACTCCAAGGAACATTTTAGCACTGGAATGATTCCGATCGGGCGAAAAACCTAGGACTAGTTCGTTTTTATTTTTTTCGACAAAATCGAAAATAGCGAAAAAATTTGCATACCGGAAATGAAATCGGAGATATACAATTTTTAAGTTTGGAGCCAGGGCTTACAATGATACCAAACACTTGAGTGTAGGATGTCCGGTTTAGGAGTTATGAGCCCCAACGCGTCGGGCATTGCTATAGCGCCACCTATGGGCCGATTTGGCTGATTCACTGTATCTGAGTAGCCTGCTAATATACAACCAGTTGACCAAGTGGCAAGTTTCTACGACTTACGGTTTGTGCTGGGCGACGCGTTTTATGGCGGAAAAATAATAATAATAATAATAATAAAACAGACAAATACAATAGGTTTTCAGCACTTCGTGCTCGAAACCCTAATAAAACAGACAAATACAATAGGTTTTCAGCACTTCGTGCTCGAAACCCTAATAATATTAAAGCTGCAAGCAGCGTTTACCGGGTTTCGAGCATTAAAGCACATACAACATGTCAGATGTCGTCGACCAGGCTGATACACCACATCGCATCCAGAAAAACGTAAGAGATGGTCAGAAACGGTTCAGACAGACTATGTAGCTTACACACAGGTGCACCTATAGGACAAACATGTCACATCCTTAATGTTAAGTCAATCTGATAATTTGTTAACGAGAATTAGTTTTTCAGATTTATACCGTAAAATACAATTCAGAAATGGCCGTGTTTAGTTGAATTACAAGGCCATTGAGTCGGGTTCAAGCGATTTGGGACCTTAAGACCTTTAAGGGCATGCCTGTGTAGTTTTGCTGAATTGTACAAAATAAATTATAAAAAATAAGCTACCTCACACACCTGTTCAAAGTCATCAGCAAAAAAGGTGCTATCATTCAGTGAAATGTCTCCCTCTCTTCTCACGAAGCATTGACAAATAGAACACTGAAGGAAATGTTTGTGGTGCTTACAGTGGCAAAACTGAATGTTAAAATAGTGTAAAAAAGTCAAACGAGCCGAACCCCATATCTCTACGATGTTCTGATACAAAGATACAGCTCTTGCTAAATGGTTGCTAGGGTATTCTGATTGGTTGGGAGTGAATTGCAATCCACCAATGATTATACTCAAAGCCATGAAAGGCATAATCCACGATGACTCATGATTTTAGATATAAGGTTGCAGTATTTTTAAGTCAAAATAACAAATAACCACTAGGTGGCGCTATGAAAAACTTGTGCATGCAACGTCATGAATTAGTTACATCTAGCTAGTATCATGGCTATACACTTAAGTTTAGTGAAAAAACTGTTGTATGACCATTGTGCTAGCTCAACGTCAAAGGTTTTGTTCAATTATGAGGCCAACTAGTGGTGCAGGCATACCATTTTTTCTGTATTGCCTCAGACTCTGCTAAGACATCAGCGTATCAAATCTGGTAAAAAAAATATCATTTTGTTGCGGAGTTATAACCATTTATGTGTAAAAAACACAAAATTTGGAGTAAATTTTTCGTTTTTTGCAATTTTCGGCCATTTATGATGGAAATTTTAACATAATGCCAATAGAACTTTTTGTTCAGAAGGTAATACAATATTCTTCCTATGGTTGTTTCGAGTCGATCGGATGAACCCTCGCGGAGTTATTCGCGCATGTTTTTTAAGCGCTATTTTCCTGTGCAGAACCAACCGTAAAGCAAAACCTGGCATGCTTGGTATCATTGGACTCGGCAACAATTCAGGACTCCAAGGAAAAACGTCGCATGAAAATACGTTAATCTCAGCCTAAGTTATAAGCATTATTCGATTCGTATGACCACTAGGTGGCGCTGTGACGAAACGATGCATGAAACCTCAGGCCATGACTCTCATCACAAGTACCAAGTGTCGTGTTGATACTTCATTCCTGTCCCCAGTTATAGCCAATAATGTTCTAGTGCCTGCCCACAATTCAGACGTGTGGGCGTGGCATGTTGACCGTGAGTCGAAAGTTCAACTTTTTTTTGATAATTATTGATATTCAAACTCCAAGGAACATTTTAGCACTGGAATGATTCCGATCGGGCGAAAAACCTAGGACTAGTTCGTTTTTATTTTTTTCGACAAAATCGAAAATAGCGAAAAAATTTGCATACCGGAAATGAAATCGGAGATATACAATTTTTAAGTTTGGAGCCAGGGATTACAATGATACCAAACACTTGAGTGTAGGATGTCCGGTTTAGGAGTTATGAGCCCCAACGCGTCGGGCATTGCTATAGCGCCACCTATGGGCCGATTTGGCTGATTCACTGTATCTGAGTAGCCTGCTAATATACAACCAGTTGACCAAGTGGCAAGTTTCTACGACTTACGGTTTGTGCTGGGCGACGCGTTTTATGGCGGAAAAATAATAATAATAATAATAATAAAACAGACAAATACAATAGGTTTTCAGCACTTCGTGCTCGAAACCCTAAATATAGCTGCAAGCAGCAATTGCCGGGTTTCGAGCTTTAAGGCAACGTCAAAAACCTCACACGTCGCTTACCAGGCGGAGCAGTTACACCAGAACACAGCCACAATGAATGATAGACCACCTCGCTCCAGAAAAATGAAAGAGATGGTCAAAAAAAGATCATACAGACTATGTATGCTTACACACAGGTGCACCTACAAGACAAACATGTGATGTCCTTAATGTGACGTTATGAGGATAATTTGTTAACTAGAATTAGTTTTTCAGATTTATAATGTAACATACAATTCAGAAATGGCCGTGTTTAGTTGAACTACAAGGCCATTGAGTCGTGGTATGGTGCAAACAGACTGCACACGTGTACATAAGACAGAAACACAGCAGCGCAGCAGACTGCAAGGACCTACAGTGAACAGTAACCCCAGGACTAAGCATAAGGCAAAACTGGGCATGTTTGGTATCGTTGGACTCTACAACAATTCAGGACTCCTGTGAAAAAAGTCCCATAAAAATATGGTGACTGCAGCCAAAGTTGTAGGCGTGTAAAATATGCTTCCGAAACTGAAGGCTCCCTCAGGTCCTGACTGCCATCAGAATTACCAAGTACCATGTCATTATGCATACGTTTGGTGAAGATACAACCTTAAATACATTAGTTATCAGCAAAAAAACGGCTCTCATTCAGTGAAATCTCTCCATATAACCATTTATGTGTAAAAAACGACAAATTTTGAGGTAATTTTTCGTTTTTTGCAATTTTCGGCCATTTGTATTGGAAATTTTAACATAACGCCAATAGACTTTTTTGTTCAGAAGGTAATGCAATGTTCTTCCTATGGTCGTTTCGAGTCGATCGGAATAACCCTCACGGAGTTATTCGCGTGTGTTTTTTAAGCGCTATTTTCCTGTGCAGAACTAACTGTAAGGCGAAATCTGGCATGCTTGGTATCGTAGGACTCGGAAACAATTCAGGATGCTAAAAAACTAACTCCCATGAAAATCTCTTGACCACAGATAAAGTTATAGGCGTGAAAGTTGCAACCATTGCATAATCACAGTATTTAGTGCTATTTTCCCCGTTATAGCGCCATCTAGTGTCCAATCGGGGAGCTTTTTATATCACGACCTTAGACCGATGGCCTACACATATGATTCAAGCCCCATGATGATATCTCAAACGCCTCTCGAGTTATGGCCGTTTAAATGTTTTAAGCTCCGCCCAGTTCGGTTTTTGGCCACTCCTTGCGTGTTTGAATACAAATTTCAACTTTTTTTCGATAATTATTCATATTCCCACTCCACAGAATCAATCAGCTTTCGTTAGGTTCAAATCGGATGAAAAACCTAGGACTAGTTCGCAAAAGTAGGTTTGAACGTTATCGCCAATAACTAACGAACCGTTTGATTGACAGCAACGCTTCAAGAGGCAAAGTTTTTCGTCATGAACCGATCTATCATATGATGTCATGTTTGTGTATGTATGTCAAACGTCACGTGATACAGGCACCGAAATACGGTATTTCGCCCCCTAGTGGCCAAATGACACCATAATTCTTACAGACCTTATGGAGCAGTACACGAACAAGCACAGTGAGTGTCGTTCCGATCGACCTTCGTTAACCCTGTCAAATCAGCCCTCACACTTCATTGGCCGATGACGGCCATGTTTTTGCAGATACGCCAATGTCCTTCTAGACCCTCATGGTACATTGCACAAAGACACATCATACCAAATATGAAGTGTATCGGGCTTACGGTTGTGTAGTGATAGCCATTTTCGACCCTCAAGCTTATTATAGCGCCACCTAGTGGCCAAAATCCGCGTATTTTTTCCTGTGACCCCGGAGTGAGCTGATACACACGTGTACCAAACCGCGTTAAGATATCTCTAACCGTTCACGAGTTATAGCCATTTTCCTGGAGATAGTCTACTTCCGGTATTGAATTTTGGCGCCCCTTAGTGACACTGAAGCGAAATTACACATTATGTTCGATAATTATTTACCTACTCACTCCACAGATTTCTCCTGCGTTGGAACGATTCCGATCGGGCGAAAAACCTAGGACTAGTTCAGTTTGGCTTGAAATGCATATTATGCAAATTAGCGAAAAAATTTGCATACCGGAAATGAAATCGGAGATATACATTTTTTAAGTTTGGAGCCAGGGATTACAATGATACCAAACACTTGAGTGTAGGATGTCCGGTTTAGGAGTTATGAGCCCCAACGCGTGGGGCATTGCTATAGCGCCACCTATGGGCCGATTTGGCTGATTCACTGTATCTGAGTAGCCTGCTAATATACAACCAGTTGACCAAGTGGCAAGTTTCTACGACTTACGGTTTGTGCTGGGCGACGCGTTTTATGGCGGAAAAATAATAATAATAATAATAAATATAGCTGCAAGCAGCGATTACCGGGGTTCAAGCGATTTGGGACATTAAGACCTTTGAGGGCATGGCTGTGTAGATGATGAATAAACAATAAATGATGAAAAATAAGATACCAGACACACGTGTTCAAAGTTATCAGCAAAAAAGTGCTATCATTCAGTGAAATGTCTCCCTCTCCTCTCACAGAACATTGACAAATGGAACACTGAAGGAAATGTTTGTGGTGCTTGCATTGGCAAAACTCGGGTCACAAAATGTTAAAATACTCTTTATGAGTCAAAAGAGCTGAACCCCATGTTTCTACGATGTTCTGATACAAGGATACAGCTCTTGCTAAATGGTTGCTAGGGTATTCTCATTGGTTGCTAGGGAGTGACTTGCAATCCACCAATGATTATACTCAAAGTCATGAAAGGAATAATCCACGATGACTCATGATTTTAAATGTATGGTTACAGTATTTTTAAGTGAAAATAACAAATTACCACTAGGTGGTGCTATGACAAAGTCATGCATGGAATCTCAGGTCATGACTGTGTTACATCTAGCTAGTATCATGGCTATACACTTTAGTTTAGTGAAAAAACAGTTGTATGCTTGCTCAATGTCAAAGGTTTTGTTCAATTATGAGGCCAGCTAGTGGTGCAGGCATACCATTTTTTTTGTATTGCCTCAGATTTTGCTCAGACATCAGCGTATCAAATCTGGTGAAAAAATATCATTTCGTTGCGGAGTTATAACCATTTATGTGTAAAAAACACAAAATTTTTAGGTAATTTTTAATTTTTTGCAATTTTCGTCCATTTCTGATGGAAATTTTACCATAATGCCAATAGAACTTTTTGTTTAGAAGGTAATATAATGTTCTTCCTATGGTCGTTTCGAGTCGATCGGAATAACCCTCGCGGAGTTATTCGCGCGTGTTTTTTAAGCGCTATTTTCCTGTGCAGAACCAACCGTAAAGCAAAACCTGGCATGCTTGGTATCGTTGGACTCGGCAACAATTCAGGACTCCAAGGAAAAAAGTTGCATGAAAATACGTTAAACTCAGCCTAAGTTATAAGCATGATTTTATTCGTCTGACCACTAGGTGGCGCTGTGACGAAACGATGCATGAAACCTCAGGCCATGATTCTCATCACAAGTACCAAGTGTCGTGTTGATACTTCATTCCTGTCCCCAGTTATAGCCAATAATGTTCTAGTGCCTGCCCACAATTCAGACGTTTGGGCGTGGCATGTTGACCGTGAGTCGAAAGTTCAACTTTTTTTTAATAATTATTGATATTCAAACTCCAAGGAACATTTTAGCACTGGAATGATTGTGATCGGGCGAAAAACCTAGGACTAGTTCGTTTTTATTTTTTTCGACAAAATCGAAAATAGCGGAAAATTTTTCATGACGGAAATAAAATCGGAGATATACATTTTGTTCGTCTTGATGCAAGGAATCCAGGGATTTGAGACACTTGACATTTGAACAAGAATTGTGGGAGTTATAAACCTAAACGCATTTGCCATCGCTGTAGCGCCCCCCATAGGCCGATTGGGTTCATACTCTGTCAAGTTTGCGCACGAATGAGACCTATCATTTGGCCAAGTCTCAAGTCTCTAGGCCTTACGGTTTGGTCTGCACGATCCGTTTTATGGCAGAAAAAGAATAAATATCCTAACAAAAACAAACGGTAATATAGCTGCAAGCAGCGATTACCGGGGTTCAAGCGATTTGGGACATTAAGACCATTAAGGGCATGGCTGTGTAGATTTGCTGCATTGTACAAAATAAATGATGAAAAATAAGATACCAGACACACGTGTTCAAAGTTATTAGCAAAAATTGCTATCGTTCAGTGAAATGTCTCCCTCTCTTCTCACGGAACATTGACAAATAGAACACTGAAGGAAATGTTTGTGGTGCTTGCAATGGCAAAACTCGGGTCACAAAATGTTAAAATAGGGTTAATGAGTCAAAAGAGCCGAACCCCACGTCTCTACGATGTTCTGATACAGAGATACAGCTTGCTAAATGGTTGCTAGGGTATTCTCATTGGTTGCTAGGGAGTGAATTGCAATCCATCAATGATTATACTCAAAGCCATGAAAGGAATAATCCATGATGACTCATGATTTTAAATGTAAGGTTACAGTATTTTTAAGTGAAAATAACAAATTACCACTAGGTGGCGCTATGACAAACTCGTGCATGGAATCTCAGGTCATGACTGTGTTACATCTAGCTAGTATCATGGCTGTACACTTTAGTTTATTGAAAAACAGTTGTTTGACCATAGGGTTTGCTCAATGTCATAGGTTTTGTTAAATTATGAGGCCAACTAGTGGTGCAGGCATACCATTTTTTTTTTGTATTGCCTCAGACTGTGCTCAGACATCAGCGTATCAAATCTGGTGAAAAAATATCATTTCGTTGCGGAGTTATAACCATTTATGTGTAAAAACACAAAATTTTGAGGTAATTTTTCGTTTTTTTGCAATTTTCGGCCATTTCTGATGAAAATTTTAACATAACGCCAATAGAACTTTTTGTTCAGAAGATAATACAATGTTCTTCCTATGGTCGTTTCGAGTCGATCGGAATAACCCTCGCGGAGTTATTCGCGCGTGTTTTTTAAGCGCTATTTTCCTGTGCAGAACCAACCGTAAAGCAAAACCTGGCATGCTTGGTATCGTTGGACTCGGCAACAATTCAGGACTCCAAAGAAGAAAGTTGCATGAAAATATGTTAAACTCAGCCTAAGTTATAAGCGTTTAAATGATTCGTCTGACCACTAGGTGGCGCTGTGACGAAACGACGCATGCCACCTCAGGCCATGACTGTCATCACAAGTACCAAGTGTCGTGTTAATACTTCATTCCTGTCCGCAGTTATATCCAATAAATCCCTAGTGGCTGCGCACACTTCAGACGTTTGGGCGTGGCATGTCGACCGTGAGTCGAAAGTTCAACTTTTTTTCAATAATTATTGATATTCGAACTCTAAGGAACATTTTAGCACCGAAACGATTCCGATCGAGCGAAAAACCTAGGACTAGTTCGTTTTTATTTTTTTCGACAAAATCAAAAATAGCGGAAAATTTTTAATGACGGAAATGAAATCGGAGATATACATTTTGTTCGTCTTGACGCAAGGAATCCAGGAATATAAGACACTTGACATTTGGACAAGAATTGTCGAAGTTATGAGCATCAACGCGTTTGCCATCGCTGTAGCGCCCCCCATAGGCCGATTGGGATGACACTCTGTCATCTTCGCGCACGAATGAGACCTACCATTTGGCCAAGTCTCAAGTCTCTAGGCCTTACGGTTTGGTCTGCACGATCCGTTTTACGGCAGAAGAAAAATAATAAAAATAATAATAATAATAATAATAATTAAAGCTGCAAGCAGCGTTTACCGGGTTTCGAGCATTAAAGCACATACAACATGTCAGATGTCGTCGACCAGGCTGATACACCACATCGCATCCAGAAAAACGTAAGAGATGGTCAGAAACGGTTCAGACAGACTATGTAGCTTACACACAGGTGCACCTATAGGACAAACATGTCACATCCTTAATGTTAAGTCATTCTGATAATTTGTTAACGAGAATTAGTTTTTCAGATTTATACCGTAAAATACAATTCAGAAATGGCCGTGTTTAGTTGAATTACAAGGCCATTGAGTCGGGTTCAAGCGATTTGGGACCTTAAGACCTTTCAGGGCATGCCTGTGTAGTTTTGCTGAATTGTACAAAATAAATTATAAAAAATAAGCTACCTCACACACCTGTTCAAGGTCATCAGCAAAAAAGGTGCTATCATTCAGTGAAATGTCTCCCTCTCTTCTCACGAAGCATTGACAAATAGAACACTGAAGGAAATGTTTGTGGTGCTTACAGTGGCAAAACTTGGGTCACAAAATGTTAAAATAGTGTAAAAAAGTCAAACGAGCCGAACACCATATCTCTACGATGTTCTGATACAAAGATACAGCTCTTGCTAAATGGTTGCTAGGGTATTCTGATTGGTTGCTAGGGAGTGAATTGCAATCCACCACTGATTATACTCAAAGCCATGAAAGGCATAATCCACGATGACTCATGATTTTAGATATAAGGTTGCAGTATTTTTAAGTCAAAATTACAAATAACCACTAGGTGGCGCTATGAAAAACTTGTGCATGCAACGTCATGAATGTGTTACATCTAGCTAGTATCATGGCTATACACTTAAGTTTAGTGAAAAAAACTGTTGTATGACCATTGTGCTAGCTCAACGTCAAAGGTTTTGTTCAATTATGAGGCCAACTAGTGGTGCAGGCATACCATTTTTTTTGTATTGCCTCAGACTCTGCTCAGACATCAGCGTATCAAATCTGGTAAAAAAATATCATTTCGTTGCGGAGTTATAACCATTTATGTGTAAAAAACACAAAATTTGGATTAAATTTTTTGTTTTTTGCAATTTTCGGCCATTTCTGATGGAAATTTTAACATAATGCCAATAGAACTTTTTGTTCAGAAGGTAATACAATATTCTTCCTATGGTCGTTTCGAGTCGATCGGAGGAACCCTCGCGGAGTTATTCGCGCATGTTTTTTAAGCGCTATTTTCCTGTGCAGAACCAACCGTAAAGCAAAACCTGGCATGCTTGGTATCATTGGACTCGGCAACAATTCAGGACTCCAAGGAAAAACGTCGCATGAAAATACGTTAAACTCAGCCGAAGTTATAAGCATTATTCGATTCGTATGACCACTAGGTGGCGCTGTGACGAAACGATGCATGAAACCTCAGGCCATGACTCTCATCACAAGTACCAAGTGTCGTGTTGATACTTCATTCCTGTCCCCAGTTATAGCCAATAATGTTCTAGTGCCTGCCCACAATTCAGACGTGTGGGCGTGGCATGTTGACCGTGAGTCGAAAGTTCAACTTTTTTTTGATAATTATTGATATTCAAACTCCAAGGAACATTTTAGCACTGGAATGATTCCGATCGGGCGAAAAACCTAGGACTAGTTCGTTTTTATTTTTTTCGACAAAATCGAAAATAGCGGAAAATTTTTCATGACGGAAATGAAAACGGAGATATACATTTTTTAAGTTTGGAGCCAGGGATTACAATGATATCAAACACTTGAGTGTATGATGGCCGGTTTAGGAGTTATGAGCCCAAACGCGTCGGGCATTGCTATAGCGCCACCTATGGGCCGATTTGGCTGGTTCACTGTATCTGAGTAGCCTGCTAATATACAACCAGTTGACCAAGTGGCAAGTTTCTACGACTTACGGTTTGTGCTGGGCGACGCGTTTTATGGCGGAAAAATAATAATAATAATAATAATAATAATAATAATAATAATAAAACAGACAAATACAATAGGTTTTCAGCACTTCGTGCTCGAAACCCTAATAATAATAATAATAATAATAATAAAAATCAGTACAAATACAATAGGGTTTCAGCCCTTCGGGCTTGAACCCCTAATAATAATAATAAAACAGACAAATACAATAGGTTTTCAGCACTTCGTGCTCGAAACCCTAATAATTAAAGCTGCAAGCAGCATTTACCGGGTTTCGAGCATTAAAGCACATCAGAGACGTCAGACGTCGTCGACCAGGCTGATACACCACATCGCATCCAGAAAAACGAAAGAGATGGTCAGAAACGGTTCATACAGACTATGTATGCTTACACACAGGTGCACCTATAAGACAAACATGTAATGTCCTTAATGTTAAGTCATTCCGATAATTTGTTAACGAGAAAAAGTTTTTCAGATTTATACCGTAACATACAATTCAGAAATGGCCGTGTTTAGTTGAACTACAAGGCCATTGAGTCGTGGTATGGTGCAATGGTGTAAACAGACTGCAGACGTGCACATAAGGCACACACACAGCAACGCAACAAACCGCAAGGACCTACAGTGGACAGCAAACACAGCTGGAAAGATAATGCTTGACTTATTTAATGTCCTCCTTGAATGTGTTCTGATAACTCCAGGACTAAGCATAAGGCAAAACCTGGCATGTTTGGTATCGTTGGACTCTGCAACAATTCAGGACTCCTGTGAAAAAAGTCCCATGAAAATACGGTAACTGCAGCCAAAGTTCTAGGCGTGTAAAATATGCGTCCGACCACTAGGTGGCGGTGCAACAAAACTGCAGGCTCCCTCAGGCCCTGACTGCCATCAGAATTACCAAGTACCGTGTCATTACGCATACGTTTGGCGAAGATACAACCTTAAATACATTAGTTATCAGCAAAAAACGGCTCTCATTCAGTGAAATCTCTCCGCTCTCTACTCACTTTTAAGTGAAAATAACAAATAACCACAGGATGGCGCTATGACAAAATTGTGCATGCAACGTCAGGTCATGACTTTGTTACATCTAGCTAGTATCATGGCTGCACACTTTAGTTTAGTAAAAAACAGTTGTAAGACCATTGGGCTCGATCAACGTCAAAGGTTTTGTTCAATTATGAGGCCAACTAGTGGTGCAGGCATACCATTTTTTTTGTATTGCCCCAGACTCTTCTCAAACATCAGCGTATCAAATCTGGTGAAAAAAGTCATTTCGTTGCGGAGGTATAACCATTTATGTGTAAAAAACGACACATTTTGAGGTAATTTTTCGTTTTTTGTAATTTTCGGCCATTTCTGATGGAAATTTTAACATAATGCCAATAGACTTTTTTGTTCAGAAGGTAATGCAATGTTCTTCCTATGGTCGTTTCGAGTCGATCAGAATAACCCTCGCTGAGTTATTCGCGCGTGTTTTTTAAGCGCTATTTTCCTGTGCAGAACTAACTTTAAGGCGAAACCTGGCATGCTTGGTATCGTTGGACTCGGCAACAATTCAGGATGCTAAAAAAACAACTCCCATGAAAATCTCTTGACCACAGATAAAGTTATAGGCGTAAAAGTTGTAACCATTGCATAATCACAGTATTTAGTGCCATTTTCCCCGTTATAGCGCCATCTAGTGTCCGATCGGCGAGCTTTTTATATCACGACCTTAGACCGATGGCCTACACATATTATTCAAGCCCCATGATGATATCTCAAACCCCTCTCAAGTTATGGCCGTTTAAATGTTCTAAGCTCCGCCCAGTTCGGTTTTTGGCCACTCCTTGCGTGTATGAATACAAATTTCAACTTTTTTTTGATAATTATTCATATTCACACTCCACAGAGTCAATTAGCCTTGGTTAGGTTCAGATCGGACGAAAAACCTAGGACTAGTTCGCAAAAGTAGGTTTGAACGTTATCGCCAATAACTAACGAACCGTTTGATTGACAGCAGTGCTTCAAAAGGCAAAGTTTTTCGTCATGAGCCGATCTATCAAATGATGTCATGTTTGTGTGTTTATGTCAAACGTCACGTGATACAGGCACCGAAATACGGTATTACGCCCCCTAGTGGCCAAATGACACTGTAATTCTTACAGGCCTTCAAGAGCAGTACACGAACAAGCACAGTGTGTGTCGTTCCGATCGACCTTCGTTAACCCTGTCAAATAAGCCCTCACACTTCATTGGCCGATGACAGCCATGTTTTTGCAGATACGCCAATGTCCTTCTAGACCCTCATGGTACATTGCACAAAGACACACCATACCAAATATGAAGTGTATCGGGCTTACGGTTGTGTAGTGATAGCCATTTTCGACCTCAAGCTTATTATAGCGCCACCTAGTGGCCAAAATCCGCGTATTTTTTCCTGTGACCCCGGAGTGAGCTGATACACATGTGTACCAAACCGCGTTAAGATATCTCTAACCGTTCACGAGTTATAGCCATTTTCCTGGAGATAGTCTACTTCCGGTATTGGATTTTGGCGCCCCTTAGTGACACTGAAGCGAAATTACACATTCTGTTCGATAATTATTTACCTACTCACTCCACAGATTTCTCCTGCGTTGGAACATTTCCGATCGGGCGAAAAACCTAGGACTAGTTCATTTTGGCTTGAAATGCATATTATGCAAATTAGCGAAAAAAATTGCATACCGGAAATGAAATCGGAGATATAAATTTTTTAAGTTTGGAGCCAGGGATTACAATGATACCAAACACTTGAGTGTAGGATGTCCGGTTTAGGAGTTATGAGCCCCAACGCGTCGGGCATTGCTATAGCGCCACCTATGGGCCGATTTGGCTGATTCACTGTATCTGAGTAGCCTGCTAATATACAACCAGTTGACCAAGTGGCAAGTTTCTACGACTTACGGTTTGTGCTGGGCGACGCGTTTTATGGCGGAAAAATAATAATAAATATAGCTGCAAGCAGCAATTGTCGGGTTTCGAGCTTTAAGGCAACGTCAAAAACCTCACACGTCGCTTACCAGGCGGAGCAGTTACACCCAAACACAGCCACAATGAATGATAGACCACCTCGCTCCAGAAAAATGAAAGAGATGGTCAAAAAAAGATCATACAGACTATGTATGCTTACACACAGGTGCACCTACAAGACAAACATGTGATGTCCTTAATGTGACGTTATGAGGATAATTTGTTAACTAGAATTAGTTTTTCAGATTTATAATGTAACATACAATTCAGAAATGGCCCTGTTTAGTTGAACTACAAGGCCATTGAGTCGTGGTATGGTGCAATGTTGCAAACAGACTGCACACGTGTACATAAGACACAAACACAGCAGCGCAGCAGACCGCAAGGACCTACAGTGATCAGTAACCCCAGGACTAAGCATAAGGCAAAACTGGGCATGTTTGGTATCGTTGGACTCTACAACAATTCAGGACTCCTGTGAAAAAAGTCCCATGAAAATACGGTGACTGCAGCCAAAGTTGTAGGCGTGTAAAATATGCTTCCGAAACTGAAGGCTCCCTCAGGTCCTGACTGCCATCAGAATTACCAAGTACCATGTCATTATGCATACGTTTGGTGAAGATACAACCTTAAATACATTAGTTATCAGCAAAAAACGGCTCTCATTCAGTGAAATCTCTCCATATAACCATTTATGTGTAAAAAACGACAAATTTTGAGGTAATTTTTCGTTTTTTGCAATTTTCGGCCATTTCTGATGGAAATTTTAACATAACGCCAATAGACTTTTTTGTTCAGAAGGTAATGCAATGTTCTTGCTATGGTCGTTTCGAGTCGATCGGAATAACCCTCGCGGAGTTATTCGTGCGTGTTTTTTAAGCGCTATTTTCCTGTGCAGAACTAACTGTAAGGCGAAATCTGGCATGCTTGGTATCGTAGGACTCGGAAACAATTCAAGATGCTAAAAAAGCAACTCCCATGAAAATCTCTTGACCACAGATAAAGTTATAGGCGTGAAAGTTGCAACCATTGCATAATCACAGTATTTAGTGCTATTTTCCCCGTTATAGCGCCATCTAGTGTCCAATCGGCGAGCTTTTTATATCACGACCTTAGACCGATGGCCTACACATATGATTCAAGCCCCATGATGATATCTCAAACGCCTCTCGAGTTATGGCCGTTTAAATGTTTTAAGCTCCGCCCAGTTCGGTTTTTGGCCACTCCTTGCGTGTTTGAATACAAATTTCAACTTTTTTTCGATAATTATTCATATTCCCACTCCACAGAATCAATCAGCTTTCGTTAGGTTCAGATCGGATGAAAAACCTAGGACTAGTTCGCAAAAGTAGGTTTGAACGTTATCGCCAATAACTAACGAACCGTTTGATTGACAGCAACGCTTCAAGAGGCAAAGTTTTTCGTCATGAACCGATCTATCATATGATGTCATGTTTGTGTGTGTATGTCAAACGTCACGTGATACAGGCACCGAAATACGGTATTACGCCCCCTAGTGGCGAAATGACACCATAATTCTTACAGACCTTCTGGAGCAGTACACGAACAACCACAGTGAATGTCGTTCCGATCGACCTTCGTTAACCCTGTCAAATCAGCCCTCACACTTCATTGGCCGATGACGGCCATGTTTTTGCAGATACGCCAATGTCCTTCTAGACCCTCATGGTACATTGCACAAAGACACACCAAACCAAATATGAAGTGTATCGGGCTTACGGTTGTGTAGTGATAGCCATTTTCGACCTCAAGCTTATTATAGCGCCACCTAGTGGCCAAAATCCGCGTATTTTTTCCTGTGACCCGGGAGTGAGCTGATACACATGTGTACCAAACCGCGTTAAGATATCTCTAACCGTTCACGAGTTATAGCCATTTCCCTGGAGATAGTCTACTTCCGGTATTGAATTTTGGCGCCCCTTAGTGACACTGAAGCGAAATTACACATTCTGTTCGATAATTATTTACCTACTCACTCCACAGATTTCTCCTGCGTTGGAACGATTCCGATCGGGCGAAAAACCTAGGACTAGTTCATTTTGGCTTGAAATGCATATTATGCAAATTAGAGAAAACATTTGCATACCGGAAATGAAATCGGAGATATACATTTTTTAAGTTTTGAGCCAGGGATTACAATGATACCAAACACTTGAGTGTAGGATGTCCGGTTTAGGAGATATGAGCCCCAACGCGTCGGGCATTGCTATAGCGCCACCTATGGGCCGATTTGGCTGATTCACTGTATCTGAGTAGCCTGCTAATATACAACCAGTTGACCAAGTGGCAAGTTTCTACGACTTACGGTTTGTGCTGGGCGACGCGTTTTATGGCGGAAAAATAATAATAATTAAAGCTGCAAGCAGCATTTACCGGGTTTCGAGCATTAAAGCACATCAGAGACGTCAGACGTCGTCGACCAGGCTGATACACCACATCGCATCCAGAAAAACGAAAGAGATGGTCAGAAACGGTTCATACAGACTATGTATGCTTACACACAGGTGCACCTATAAGACAAACATGTAATGTCCTTAATGTTAAGTCATTCCGATAATTTGTTAACGAGAAAAAGTTTTTCAGATTCATACCGTAACATACAATTCAGAAATGGCCGTGTTTAGTTGAACTACAAGGCCATTGAGTCGTGGTATGGTGCAATGGTGTAAACAGACTGCAGACGTGCACATAAGGCACACACACAGCAACGCAACAAACCGCAAGGACCTACAGTGGACAGCAAACACAGCTGGAAAGATAATGCTTGACTTATTTAATGTCCTCCTTGAATGTGTTCTGATAACTCCAGGACTAAGCATAAGGCAAAACCTGGCATGTTTGGTATCGTTGGACTCTGCAACAATTCAGGACTCCTGTGAAAAAGTCCCATGAAAATACGGTAACTGCAGCCAAAGTTCTAGGCGTGTAAAATATGCGTCCGACCACTAGGTGGCGGTGCAACAAAACTGCAGGCTCCCTCAGGCCCTGACTGCCATCAGAATTACCAAGTACCGTGTCATTACGCATACGTTTGGCGAAGATACAACCTTAAATACATTAGTTATCAGCAAAAAACGGCTCTCATTCAATGAAATCTCTCCGCTCTCTACTCACTTTTAAGTGAAAATAACAAATAACCACAGGATGGCGCTATGACAAAATTGTGCATGCAACGTCAGGTCATGACTTTGTTACATCTAGCTAGTATCATGGCTGCACACTTTAGTTTAGTAAAAAACAGTTGTAAGACCATTGGGCTCGATCAACGTCAAAGGTTTTGTTCAATTATGAGGCCAACTAGTGGTGCAGGCATACCATTTTTTTTGTATTGCCCCAGACTCTTCTCAAACATCAGCGTATCAAATCTGGTGAAAAAAGTCATTTCGTTGCAGAGGTATAACCATTTATGTGTAAAAAACGACACATTTTGAGGTAATTTTTCGTTTTTTGTAATTTTCGGCCATTTCTGATGGAAATTTTAACATAATGCCAATAGACTTTTTTGTTCAGAAGGTAATGCAATGTTCTTCCTATGGTCGTTTCGAGTCGATCAGAATAACCCTCGCGGAGTTATTCGCGCGTGTTTTTTAAGCGCTATTTTCCTGTGCAGAACTAACTGTAAGGCGAAACCTGGCATGCTTGGTATCGTTGGACTCGGCAACAATTCAGGATGCTAAAAAAACAACTCCCATGAAAATCTCTTGACCACAGATAAAGTTATAGGCGTAAAAGTTGTAACCATTGCATAATCACAGTATTTAGTGCCATTTTCCCCGTTATAGCGCCATCTAGTGTCCGATCGGCGAGCTTTTTATATCACGACCTTAGACCGATGGCCTACACATATTATTCAAGCCCCATGATGATATCTCAAACCCCTCTCAAGTTATGGCCGTTTAAATGTTGTAAGCTCCGCCCAGTTCGGTTTTTGGCCACTCCTTGCGTGTATGAATACAAATTTCAACTTTTTTTTGATAATTATTCATATTCACACTCCACAGAGTCAATTAGCCTTGGTTAGGTTCAGATCGGACGAAAAACCTAGGACTAGTTCGCAAAAGTAGGTTTGAACGTTATCGCCAATAACTAACGAACCGTTTGATTGACAGCAATGCTTCAAAAGGCAAAGTTTTTCGTCATGAGCCGATCTATCAAATGATGTCATGTTTGTGTGTGTATGTCAAACGTCACATGATACAGGCACCGAAATACGGTATTACGCCCCCTAGTGGCCAAATGACACTGTAATTCTTACAGGCCTTCAAGAGCAGTACACGAACAAGCACAGTGAGTGTCGTTCCGATCGACCTTCGTTAACCCTGTCAAATCAGCCCTCACACTTCATTGGCCGATGACGGCCATGTTTTTGCAGATACGCCAATGTCCTTCTAGACCCTCATGGTACATTGCACAAAGACACACCATACCAAATATGAAGTGTATCGGGCTTACGGTTGTGTAGTGATAGCCATTTTCGACCTCAAGCTTATTATAGCGCCACCTAGTGGCCAAAATCCGCGTATTTTTTCCTGTGACCCCGGAGTGAGCTGATACACATGTGTACCAAACCGCGTTAAGATATCTCTAACCGTTCACGAGTTATAGCCATTTTCCTGGAGATAGTCTACTTCCGGTATTGAATTTTGGCGCCCCTTAGTGACACTGAAGCGAAATTACACATTCTGTTCGATAATTATTTACCTACTCACTCCACAGATTTCTCCTGCGTTGGAACGATTCCGATCGGGCGAAAAACCTAGGACTAGTTCATTTTGGCTTGAAATGCATATTATGCAAATTAGCGAAAAAATTTGCATACCGGAAATGAAATCGGAGATATACATTTTTTAAGTTTGGAGCCAGGGACTACAATGATACCAAACACTTGAGTGTAGGATGTCCGGTTTAGGAGTTATGAGCCCCAACGCGTCGGGCATTGCTATAGCGCCACCTATGGGCCGATTTGGCTGATTCACTGTATCTGAGTAGCCTGCTAATATACAACCAGTTGACCAAGTGGCAAGTTTCTACGACTTACGGTTTGTGCTGGGCGACACGTTTTATGGCGGAAAAATAATAATAATAATAATAATAATAATAATAATAATAATTAAAGCTGCAAGCAGCGTTTACCGGGTTTCGAGCATTAAAGCACATACAACATGTCAGATGTCGTCGACCAGGCTGATACACCACATCGCATCCAGAAAAACGTAAGAGATGGTCAGAAACGGTTCAGACAGACTATGTAGCTTACACACAGGTGCACCTATAGGACAAACATGTCACATCCTTAATGTTAAGTCATTCTGATAATTTGTACACGAGAATTAGTTTTTCAGATTTATACCGTAAAATACAATTCAGAAATGGCCGTGTTTAGTTGAATTACAAGGCCATTGAGTCGGGTTCAAGCGATTTGGGACCTTAAGACCTTTAAGGGCATGCCTGTGTAGTTTTGCTGAATTGTACAAAATAAATTATAAAAAATAAGCTACCTCACACACCTGTTCAAAGTCATCAGCAAAAAAGGTGCTATCATTCAGTGAAATGTCTCCCTCTCTTCTCACGAAGCATTGACAAATAGAACACTGAAGGAAATGTTTGTGGTGCTTACAGTGGCAAAACTTGGGTCACAAAATGTTAAAATAGTGTAAAAAAGTCAAACGAGCCGAACCCCATATCTCTACGATGTTCTGATACAAAGATACAGCTCTTGCTAAATGGTTGCTAGGGTATTCTGATTGGTTGCTAGGGAGTGAATTGCAATCCACCAATGATTATACTCAAAGCCATGAAAGGCATAATCCACGATGACTCATGATTTTAGATATAAGGTTGCAGTATTTTTAAGTCAAAATAACAAATAACCACTAGGTGGCGCTATGAAAAACTTGTGCATGCAACGTCATGAATGTGTTACATCTAGCTAGTATCATGGCTATACACTTAAGTTTAGTGAAAAAAACTGTTGTATGACCATTGTGCTAGCTCAACGTCAAAGGTTTTGTTCAATTATGAGGCCAACTAGTGGTGCAGGCATACCATTTTTTTTGTATTGCCTCAGACTCTGCTCAGACATCAGCGTATCAAATCTGGTAAAAAAATATCATTTCGTTGCGGAGTTATAACCATTTATGTGTAAAAAACACAAAATTTGGAGTAAATTTTTCGTTTTTTGCAATTTTCGGCCATTTCTGATGGAAATTTTAACATAATGCCAATAGAACTTTTTGTTCAGAAGGTAATACAATATTCTTCCTATGGTTGTTTCGAGTCGATCGGATGAACCCTCGCGGCGTTATTCGCGCATGTTTTTTAAGTGCTATTTTCCTGTGCAGAACCAACCGTAAAGCAAAACCTGGCATGCTTGGTATCGTTGGACTCGGCAACAATTCAGGACTCCAAGGAAAAACGTCGCATGAAAATACGTTAAACTCAGCCTAAGTTATAAGCATTATTCGATTCGTATGACCACTAGGTGGCGCTGTGACGAAACGATGCATGAAACCTCAGGCCATGACTCTCATCACAAGTACCAAGTGTCGTGTTGATACTTCATTCCTGTCCCCAGTTATAGCCAATAATGTTCTAGTGCCTGCCCACAATTCAGACGTGTGGGCGTGGCATGTTGACCGTGAGTCGAAAGTTCAACTTTTTTTTGATAATTATTGATATTCAAACTCCAAGGAACATTTTAGCACTGGAATGATTCCGATCGGGCGAAAAACCTAGGACTAGTTCGTTTTTATTTTTTTCGACAAAATCAAAAATAGCGGAAAATTTTTCATGACGGAAATGAAAACGGAGATATACATTTTTTAAGTTTGGAGCCAGGGATTACAATGATATCAAACACTTGAGTGTATGATGGCCGGTTTAGGAGTTATGAGCCCAAACGCGTCGGGCATTGCTATAGCGCCACCTATGGGCCGATTTGGCTGGTTCACTGTATCTGAGTAGGCTGCTAATATACAACCAGTTGACCAAGTGGCAAGTTTCTACGACTTACGGTTTGTGCTGGGCGACGCGTTTTATGGCGGAAAAATAATAATAATAATAATAATTAAAGCTGCAAGCAGCATTTACCGGGTTTCGAGCATTAAAGCACGTCAGAGACGTCAGACGTCGTCGACCAGGCTGATACACCACATTGCATGCAGAAAAACAAAAGAGATGGTCAGAAACGGTTCATACAGACTATGTATGCTTACACACAGGTGCACCTATAGGACAAATATGTCACGTCCTTAATGTTAAGTCATTCAGATAATTTGTTAACGAGAATTAGTTTTTCAGATTTATACCGTAACATACAATTCAGAAATGGCCGTGTTTAGTTGAACTACAAGGCCATTGAGTCGTGGTATGGTGCAATGGTGTAAACAGACTGCAGACGTGCACAAAAGGCACACACACAGCAGCGCAGCAAACCGCAAGGACCTACAGTGGACAGCAAACACAGCTAGAAAGATAATGCTTGACTTATTTAATGTCCTCCTTAATTGTGTTCTGATAACTCCAGGACTAAGCATAAGGCAAAACCTGGCATGTTTGGTATCGTTGGACTCTGCAACAATTCAGGACACCTGTGAAAAAAGTCTCATGAAAATACGGTGACTGCAGCCAAAGATTTAGGTTTCTAAAATATGCTTCCGACCACTAGGTGTTGGTGCAACAAAACTGCAGGCTCCCTCAGGTCCTGACTGCCATCAGAATTACCAATAACTGTGTCATTACGCATACGTTTGGCGAAGATACAACCTTAAATACATTAGCTATCAGCAAAAAAACAGCTCTCATTCAGTGAAATTTCTCTGCTCTCTACTCACTTTTAAGTGAAAATAACAAATAACCACAGGGTGGCGCTACGACAAAATTGTGCATGCAACGTCAGGTCATGACTTTGTTACATCTAGCTAGTATCATGGCTGAACACTTTAGTTTAGTGAAAAAAAAACAGTTTTAAGACCATTGGGCTCGCTCAATGTCAAAGGTTTTGTTCAATTATGAGGCCAACGAGTGGTGCAGGCATATTATTTTTTGGGTATTGCCTCAGACTCTGCTCAGCCATCAGCGTATCAAATCTGGTGAAAAAATGTCATTTCGTTGCGGAGGTATAACCATTTATGTGTAAAAAACACAAAATTTAAGGTAATTTTTCGTTTTTGCAATTTTCTGCCATTTCTGATAGAACTTTTAACATAACGCCAATAGACTTTTTTGTTCAGAAGGTAATGCAATGTTCTTCCTATGGTCGTTTAAAGTCGATCGGAATAATCCTCGCAGAGTTATTCGCGCATGTTTTGTAAGTGCTATTTTTGCTGTGCAGAACTAACCGTAAGGCGAAACCTGGCATGCTTGGTATCGTAGGACTCGGAAACAATTCAGGATGCTAAAAAATAACTCCCATGAAAATCTCTTGACCACAGATAAAGTTATAGGCGTGAAAGTTGCAACCATTGCATAATCACAGTATTTAGTGCTATTTTCCCCGTTATAGCGCCATCTAGTGTCCAATCGGCGAGCTTTTTATATCACGACCTTAGACCGATGGCCTACACATATGATTCAAGCCCCATGATGATATCTCAAACGCCTCTCGAGTTATGGCCGTTTAAATGTTTTAAGCTCCGCCCAGTTCGGTTTTTGGCCACTCCTTGCGTGTTTGAATACAAATTTCAACTTTTTTTTGATAATTATTAATATTCCCACTCCACAGAATCAATCAGCTTTCGTTAGGTTCAGATCGGATGAAAAACCTAGGACTAGTTCGCAAAAGTAGGTTTGAACGTTATCGCCAATAACTAACGAACCGTTTGATTGACAGCAACGCTTCAAGAGGCAAAGTTTTTTGTCATGAACCGATCTATCATATGATGTCATGTTTGTGTGTGTATGTCAAACGTCACGTGATACAGGCACCGAAATACGGTATTACGCCCCCTAGTGGCCAAATGAAACCATAATTCTTACAGACCTTCTGGAGCAGTACACGAACAAGCACAGTGAGTGTAGTTCCTATCGACCTTTGTTAACCCTGTCAAATCAGCCCTCACACTTCATTGGCCGATGACGGCCATGTTTTTGCAGATACGCCAATGTCCTTCTATACCCTCATGGAACATTGCACAAAGACACACCATACCAAATATGAAGTGTATCGGGCTTACGGTTGTGTAGTGATAGCCATTTTCGACCTCAAGCTTATTATAGCGCCACCTAGTGGCCAAAATCCGCGTATTTTTTCCTGTGACCCCGGAGTGAGCTGATACACATGTGTACCAAACCGCGTTAAGATATCTCTAACCGTTCACGAGTTATAGCCATTTTCCTGGAGATAGTCTACTTTCGGGATTGAATTTTGGCGCCCCTTAGTGACCCTGAAGCGAAATTACACATTCTGTTCGATAATTATTTACCTACTCACTCCACAGATTTCTCCTGCGTTGGAACGATTCCGATCGGGAGAAAAACCTAGGACTAGTTCATTTTGGCTTGAAATGCATATTATGCAAATTAGCGAAAAAAATTAGCGATACATTTTTTAAGTTTGGAGCCAGGGATTACAATGATACCAAACACTTGAGTGTAGGATGTCCGGTTTAGGAGTTTTGAGCCCCAACGCGTCGGGCATTGCTATAGCGCCACCTATGGGCCGATTTGGCTGATTCACTGTATCTGAGTAGCCTGCTAATATACAACCAGTTGACCAAGTGGCAAGTTTCTACGACTTACGGTTTGTGCTGGTCGACGCGTTTTATGGCGGAAAAATAATAATAATAATAATAATAATAATAATAATAATAATAATAATAATAATAATAAAACAGACAAATACAATAGGTTTTCAGCACTTCGTGCTCGAAACCCTAATAAATAAAAATCTTAACAATTACAATAGGGTTTCAGCCCTACGGGCTTGAACCCCTAATAATAAAACAGACAAATACAATAGGTTTTCAGCACTTCGTGCTCGAAACCCTAATAATAATAAATATAGCTGCAAGCAGCGATTACCGGGGTTCAAGCCATTTAGATCACAAGACGTTTAAGGACATGGCCATATAGATATTCTGCATTGTATATTGTACACACACACACACACATTTACGTGAGAAAGGAGAAACAAGACTGTTAAAGAACAAGACTTAATATTGACATGGTTACACACTCAATTGGTATGTAGTTTTTTAAATAAAAAAAGTCTTACTGCAAATGTCGTGTAAGTGCCTCCAAAATTATGTTCACGTTTCACAGCTATCATAAAGTGACATGAGTGTTAAAACTGATAACTCAGAACAATTGAAGTGGTAGTCTTTCACTAAATGTGATTTTAATATTATAATAGTAAAATCATGAAGTTAAAGGTGCAGTGTGTACATTTTAGCGGCATCTAGTGGTGAGGTCACGAAATGCAACCAATGGCTTATTACACTGCTCACCCCTCGCTTTTGAAACACATAGAGAAGCTACGGAGCCGCCACCAGACAAACATGTCATCTTTGGAGACAACTTAGTAAAAAAAATGTCCGTTAAGGGCTTCTGTAGAAAAATGGCGGAACAAAATGGTGACTTCCATGTGAGGGGACCCTAGGTGTATGTAGATAAAAAGGTCTCGTTCTAAAGTAATAAACACATACCGGTTCATTATGAAAGGTCTTTATACACCCCTGAAATATATAGTTTTGTATATCATTTTGCATTTCTGTCAAGAGATCCTTCTAAAATTTGAACAGATTTAAATGTGAACAGAGTTCTATTAATAGTAGACTTAGTTAAAGAGTAATGATCTTCTGTGTTTTCTGTGAGTGCAAATGTCAGCCAGTGATTGATCCTCTTCTGCCATCAGGTGGACATAACAGAAAATTGCACCTAAAAACCACAATAAGGAATTTGAGTATAGTCATGTTCATGTCCTTTAATCGAGTACCATGAAGGCTTTCTGTTTTAATTAGGTAAATAAAGTGAGGTATGCAAGTAATTAAACCATATATATTTTTATGGACAAAAGGAGCATATACACAAACATGCTCTGCACATTTTGTATGTTTCTCTCATCTGAAACAGTCATTTTAGTTCATAAAGATCTATTCTGTAGGTCTTACTAAATGGTTACTTGTAAAAATCTTTTAGACTATTTTTTTTTAAGCAAAAGTAATTGTTCTTATAGAACATATATATTCTTTTACATATATATTATGTGCAAACATAGAAGTATTTCAGATGACAGCCTCTGTCATATTATAGTAGGCCTAAAAATAGTACTAAAGCTCTACATTTTTTTATATTTAACAACTGGCTATTCCCATACATAACTGATCAAAATGTGTTGTTTATATCAAATTGAGTTAATAACAAATATGGTGTCATTAAGGAAATGTCAGTCAGATTGGCTTTTAAGCACTTATTTGTATCAGAATACTAAAGCTACTGATAACCAAATATATATTCTCTTTATGTATGATTATTAGTTATTATTTCTAATGTTGGCCTATTATTGTTCTTTAAGGATAACATATTTACAGCAATCTTTTTCATCCCTTCAGGATTTTAAGAATTCTAAGACGATACTTTTTGTGATACAATTTTGATATTAACAAGGTTCCCATAAAACTGTCAGGTTTCCATAAACAGGTTTGTTTATCTTGGATGCTCATATATAAACATAACTTTTCTCCACATAGATCTGTTATTTGGAATAACAAGAATATTCTATATAAAAACAAATCCTTATTTTATAGAAATTGGTATGATAATAACATAATATTAGTGAGGCAGTTATTTAAAGATGATGGTCACCTCTTTAATTATTGTGAATTCCTCAATCACTATAAGATTCCAGTAACTGCTAAGGAATTTGCAGTTGTATTTGATGTCATACCTAGTGGACTTATTCAACTATTTCAAGGTTATACATCTTATGATTGTAACTCCTTACATAATACTCAGTTATGTATCAATGGAGTAAATATTCTAGAAAAAAAATGTAATAACTTTTTATAAGAACACTATGTAGAAATGAATATTTGCCTAGATGTAAACCATACTGGAACTCCTTATATAGTCAACGTGTATGGAAAGAGGTTTGTAGTTTATCACATAAATACTGTCTCATGAATAAGGTTAAAGAAATTACTTATAAATTGGTTCATTTAATTTATCCAGTGAAACAAGTAGTCTTCAGATTCTAATGAGATATGGAATTTACTTGTATTTTTTGCAATTTGGAAGAAGAATCCATAAAATATTTATTTTATCCATGTATATTTACTTAATCTTTTTGGATTGATGTGGAATACTTGATATTTAAAAAAAATAAAAATTTGGTTATCTGGTAAGGATATATTTTTGTATTATAAAAGTAACTGTGTGGAGAAAGACTTGTTAATCAACTTATTGATTATATATGGAAAATTTCACATCCATAAACAAAAATGGGCAAATTATAAACCCAATAGGGTTTTATTTAGAACGGAAGCAAGAAATTATTTTGAAACTATTAAAAGTTTAAAAACATAAAAAAGCAAAGCAAATATATAACATTTTTGAAACCTTTTCTTTTATTGAATTATTGTAGAATATCCCCATGTTGTTGTTAATTTATTTATTATTTGTTTTATTTTATTTGATCCATTGTTATGTTGAATGTTAAATAAGCACATTGTAAACCTCTTGTATGTATGCAATGTTTTTGATCTTGAAATGAATAATAAAAAAAGCTTTTAACAACTACCCAATTATTAATCCTCAACTGCCATCTAGTGGATAAAATGTCAAAGTTAGGATTTTAATGTTGGTCTAACTCTAATCTGCAGTTCAACCTTTAAACAAGTTTTAATTTAAACTATTTGAACTATTTATTTCAAGTTAATAGACACATTTGTCATTTAATACTATTGTTGTTTTTTTTAAATAGAAAAACAGTTTTTATACATTTTGATGATTTGATTGTAAAATAAAATAGATATAAGATAGGTTATAAAAGTCAGATAGATTATAAAACATGTAAAGTCAGTCTAGAGTAAGATTTCTACTTCTTAGTTTTCATATTTATTTTCAGAAAGAAACCACCCTGCTGAAAAAAACAATAAAACCATTACAGAAAATTTTGTATTGTTTCCATTAAAATACCAATAGGAACCATTAGCTTTTATCATTTAAACCACTACACTATAGTGTGTTTTGGGCCATATTCTATTAGAAACAATACATAGAACCATCAAAACCAATACATAGAACCAATAAAACCAAAACATTCCATTAGAGACCAACAAAGACAAAACAAGGTTTTTTTAGCAGGGCAAAGGTCAATTCCTACACAAGCATTATGTCAATACATCACCTTACTTACATAAATTTGTTTGCTTGTTTAAATCTTTTAGACTATTTTTTAACAAAAGTAATTGTTCTTATAGAACATATATATTCTTTGACATAGATATTGTGTGCAAACGTACAAGTATTTCAGATGACAGACTCTGTCATATTATAGTAGGCCTAAAAATAGTACTAAAGTACATATTTTTATATTTAACCACTGGATATGCACATACATAACTGATCCAGATGTGTTGTTTATATCAAATGGAGTTAATAACAAATATGATGTCATTAAGCAAATGTCAGTCAGATTTGCTATCAAGCACCAATTTGTGTTCACACAGGTGCTGTGCTAGAGTAAGTTTTCAGTAAATCATTTACATTTAAAACAACCAATTGTATCATAACATTACAATTTCATTGCAATAATTATATAAACAATTATTAAAAACTTTATAAGACACATCATGACATGTTTATGTCATGGAAAATAGATTACAATACTAAAGCTACTGATAACCAAATATATATTCTCTTTATGTATGATTATTAGTTATAATTTCTAATGTTGGCCTGTTCTTTAAGGATCCACATATTTACAGCAATCTTTTTCATACCTTTAGGATTTGAAGAATTCTAAGACAACATTTGAAGCTTTATAACTTTATTGGGTTGTTTTCCACAGGTTTAAAATAAGACTGATTAGCCCTAACTAACTACTAGTTCTTCAGACTAGTCTTTAAAACACAGTCTTAACTTAATGGCTACTGTATGTTTATTCAACCAGTCCTAGTCTTGGAAAGACATATATTGTCTGATCTTAATAAAACTATTAATATTTTGTCATAAGCTTCACATTACTAGTTAATTAGTTAGATATACTTAGTGTGGTCCATTTTGAAAATGTCACATTTCAAAATGCTTGAATTGATTACCTCAAGTCTTTTAGTGTTAATGAGGTAAATGACTGCAAATCATTGAATCTTATAATAATTTTCATGCAGATGCAAGCCCATGGACAAAAGGAACATAACAGCAGCTACAAATGAAATAACGAATACAGGTTACAAATGGTGGCCACATCACTATGTGACATCACATTAAATCTAGGAATACAACGCAAAAGTTTATTTTATGTTTCATATTGATATTTGCCCAGATAGTACAGCAAACTCACAAAATTGTTTTTCATATAAACATAAACATCTAGAGCAGTACTTTCAACTCAGCGAAACGCAGTGGTTTCTCGAGACCCAATGCTCGGCACATTTTGTATGATTATCTCATCTGACACAATCAGTTCAGTTCATACAAATCTCTACTAATGATTAAAGAAGATTTGTTTAAAAAAGAAGCCTTTTGTATATGTGCAGAGCAGTGGGCCTCCAGGAATAATTTTGAGAATCACTGATCAAGGGGACAGTTAACGTAACACCCGTTGTTCTAGATGCAAATTTTTCCGGAATGATGAGCCAAAAATCCTCACAGACACTTGAGAACATAAGACAAACAGGCCCATCAGTTTAGTTGTAATCGCACACCATTACGCTGGACTCGTGGTTAATGCTGTCTGACTGTTGGTCGGCATGTTTTCTAAGATATGTAATTATCATAATAGACCCTTATAAGAATCTGAAATCAGATGTTATGTGCAAAATAACAAGTAGGTCATACAAATATTTAAGTGTCGTATACATATGCTATAGTCATTGATCTTTGTTCTTAGGTTAAAGCGCCACCTAGTGGACAATATCTGGAATTTTTTGCATGTGACCTCGGCCTAGGTCTATACATATGTGTACCAAGTTTCGTGTTGATATCTCATTCCTATCATAAATAATAGCCATTTAAGTATTTGTGGCCCCGCCTCTTCGTACTTTTGACCATGGTGTTGCGACTACGAGTGCAAAGTTCAACTTTTTTTGATAATTATTGATATTCAGTGTCTAAGGAATGTTCTAGCACTTGATTGGTTCAGATTGCTCAAAAAACCTAGGACTAGTTCGCAAAAGTAGGTTTCAAAGAAAATGATGAATATCTAATAAACGATTCGACTGAGACAAGTGCTTCTTTAGGAAAAGTTATTCATTGTGAGTACCTCTATTAAATGATATGAAGATCTTGTTGATATCTGAAACACTGCATAATACACAATCACTTAAACACCGCAAAAACGTGATAGCGCCTCCCGGACGCCGAATTTTTTCTTACTCTGCACAGACCTTCATGGCTAAGAGACAAACAGGCCCACCTCGTTTTGTTTCGATCGGGCTTCATTAACCCAGTCTAATAGCTGCTTTTTCTTGATTGGCCGATGGCGGCCATGTACGCGAAATTCCTTTTACACATAGATAGTACCCTAGACCAGGAGCACTGGTGCCAAATGTCAAGTTGATCGGTCGCATATTTCTGTAGTTACAGACCTTCAAAGTTGAGGTAGTGTTATAGCGCCAACTAGTGGTCAAACGGCGCAATTTTTTGCAAGTTACCCCAAAATAGTCCTCTGTATATGTGTACCAAATTTGGTGTCGATACCTCTTTCCAATTCCAAGTTATAGCCATTTAAGTCCAAGAGGCTCCGCCCATGGGGGGCGTTTGGGCGTGGCTTGACGACGGCGAGTCGAAAGTTCAACTTTTTTTGATAACTTTTCATATTCACACTCCAAGGAATATTACAGCACTAGAACGGTTCCGATCGGACGAAAAACCTAGGACTAGTTCGTTTTAATTTTTTTCGACAAAACCGAAAATAGCGAAAAAAATTTAATGACGGAAATGAAATCGGAGATATACGTTTTGTTCGTCTTGACTGAAGGATTCCAGTGATATAAGACACTTGACATTTGGACAAGATTTGTGGGAGTTATGAGCATAAACGTGTTTTCCTTGGTTATAGCGCCACCTATAGGCCAATCGGGATGATACTCTGACAACCTCTCCCCAAATTGGGTCCTACCATTTGGCCAAGTTTCAAGTCTCTAGGCCTTACGGTTTGGTCTGCACATTCCGTTTTACGGCAAAATAATAATAATAAAAATCTGAGCAATTACAATAGGGTTTCAGCACTTCGTGCTTGAACCCCTAAAAATCCATACAAATACAATAGGGTTTCAGCCCTACGGGCTTGAACCCCTAAAAATCAGTACAAATACAATAGGATTTCAGCCCTACGGGCTTGAACCCCTAATTAAAGCTGCAAGCAGCATTTCCCGGGTTTCGAGCATTAAGGCACGTCAAAGACGTCACACGTCGTCGATTAGGCTGATCCAGCATCCACAAAAACGAAAGAGATGGTCAGAAACGGTACATACAGATTATGTATGCTTAAACACACGTGCACCTATAGGACTATTTTGGTTTTTCACAATTTTCGGCCATTTCTGATGGAAATTTTAATATAACGCCAATAGACTTTTTTGTTCAGAAGCTATTGCATTGTTCTTCCTATGGTGTTTTCGAATCAATAGGAGTTGCGGATACGAAGCTATTAGTGATTGTTTTTTATGTGGTAAAACGTAGTTCTGGTTGAACCGTAATTCGAAACCTGGTATGCTTGGTATCGTAGGATTCGAAAACAATTCAGGATCATACAAAAGCAACTCCCATGGAAATTCGTTGATCACAGATAAAGTTTTAGGCTTATAAAGTGTAACCGTTGGATAATCACAGTATTTAATGCCGTCTTTCCGGTTATAGCGCCACCTATTGTCCGATCGGCAAGCTTTTTATATCACGACCTCAGACCGATGGCCTTCACATACTATTCAAGCCCCGTGATGATATCTCAAACCCCTCTCGAGTTATGGCCATTTAAATATTCTAAGCTCCGCCCATTTATGTTTTTGCCCACTCCTTTCGTGTATGAATACAAATTTTAACTTTTTTTTGATAATTATTTATAGTCACACTCCACAGAATCAATCAGCCTTGGTTAGGTTCTGAACGGGCGAAAAACCTAGAACTAGTTCGCAAAAGTAGGTTTTGAAGGTTATCACCAATAACTCACAAACCGTTTGATTGACAGCAACGCTTCAAGAGGCAAAGTTGTTCACAATGGGCAGATCTATCATATGATGTCATGTTTGTGTGCGTATGTCAAACGTCACGTGATACAGGCACCGAAATATGGTATTACGCCCCTAATGGCCAAACGACACCGTAATTCTTACAGACCTTCAGAAGCAGTACACGAAGAAGCACAGTGCGTTTCGTTCCGATCGACCTTCGTTAACCCTGTCAAATCAGTCCTCAACATTCATTGGCCGATGACGGCCATGTTTTTGGAGATACGCGAATGTCCTTCCAGACCCTCATGGTACATTGCACAAAGACACACCATACCAAATATTAAGTGTATCGGGCTAACTGTTGTGTAGTAATAGCCATTCCCGAGCTCAAGCCTGTTATAGCGCCACCTAGTGGCCAAAATCCGCATCTTTTTTACTGTGACCCCGGAGTGAGCTGGTACACATGTGTACCAAACCTCGTTAAGATATCTCAAACCGTTCATGAGCTATAGCCATTTCATTGACGATAGGCTACTTCCTGTATGGAGTTTTGGCGCCCCTTAGTGAGCCTGAAGCGACATTTCAAATTCTGTTCGATAATTATTTACCTACTCACTCCACAGATTTCTCCTGCATTGGAACGATTCCGATCGGGCAAAAAACCTAGGACTAGTTCATTTTGGCTTGAAATGCATATTATGCAAATTAGCAAAAAAATTTGCATACCGGAAATGAAATCGGAGATATACATTTTTTAAGTTTGGAGCCAGGGATTACAATGATACCAAACACTTGAGTGTAGCATGTCCGGTTTAAGAGTTATGAGCCCAAACGCGTTGGGCATCGCTATAGCGCCACCTATGGGCCGATTTGGCTGGTTCACTGTATCTGAGTAGCCTGCTAATATAAAACCAGTTGACCAAGTGGCAAGTTTCTACGACTTACGGTTTGGGCTGGGCGACGCGTTTTAAGGCGGAAAAATAGTAAAAATAATAATAATTAAAGCACATACAACATGTCAGATGTCGTCGACCAGGCTGATACACCACATCGCATCCAGAAAAACGTAAGAGATGGTCAGAAACGGTTCAGACAGACTATGTAGCTTACACACAGGTGCACCTATAGGACAAACATGTCACATCCTTAATGTTAAGTCAATCTGATAATTTGTTAACGAGAATTAGTTTTTCAGATTTATACCGTAAAATACAATTCAGAAATGGCCGTGATTAGTTGAATTACAAGGCCATTGAGTCGGGTTCAAGCGATTTGGGACCTTAAGACCTTTAAGGGCATGCCTGTGTAGTTTTGCTGAATTGTACAAAATAAATTATAAAAAATAAGCTACCTCACACACCTGTTCAAAGTCATCAGCAAAAAAGGTGCTATCATTCAGTGAAATGTCTCCCTCTCTTCTCACGAAGCATTGACAAATAGAACACTGAAGGAAATGTTTGTGGTGCTTACAGTGGCAAAACTTGGGTCACAAAATGTTAAAATAGTGTAAAAAAGTCAAACGAGCCGAACCCCATATCTCTACGATGTTCTGATACAAAGATACAGCTCTTGCTAAATGGTTGCTAGGGTATTCTGATTGGTTGGGAGTGAATTGCAATCCACCAATGATTATACTCAAAGCCATGAAAGGCATAATCCACGATGACTCATGATTTTAGATATAAGGTTGCAGTATTTTTAAGTCAAAATAACAAATAACCACTAGGTGGCGCTATGAAAAACTTGTGCATGCAATGTCATGAATGTGTTACATCTAGCTAGTATCATGGCTATACACTTAAGTTTAGTGAAAAAAACTGTTGTATGACCATTGTGCTAGCTCAACGTCAAAGGTTTTGTTCAATTATGAGGCCAACTAGTGGTGCAGGCATACCATTTTTTTTGTATTGCCTCAGACTCTGCTCAGACATCAGCGTATCAAATCTGGTAAAAAAATATCATTTCGTTTCGGAGTTATAACCATTTATGTGTAAAAAACACAAAATTTGGAGTAAATTTTTCGTTTTTTGCAATTTTCGGCCATTTCTGATGGAAATTTTTACATAATGCCAATAGAACTTTTTGTTCAGAAGGTAATACAATATTCTTCCTATGGTTGTTTCGAGTCGATCGGATGAACCCTCTCGGAGTTATTCGCGCATGTTTTTTAAGCGCTATTTTCCTGTGCAGAACCAACCGTAAAGCAAAACCTGGCATGCTTGGTATCATTGGACTCGGCAACAATTCAGGACTCCAAGGAAAAACGTCGCATGAAAATACGTTAATCTCAGCCTAAGTTATAAGGATTATTCGATTCGTATGACCACTAGGTGGCGCTGTGACGAAACGATGCATGAAACCTCAGGCCATGACTCTCATCACAAGTACCAAGTGTCGTGTTGATACTTCATTCCTGTCCCCAGTTATAGCCAATAATGTTCTAGTGCCTGCCCACAATTCAGACGTGTGGGCGTGGCATGTTGACCGTGAGTCGAAAGTTCAACTTTTTTTTGATAATTATTGATATTCAAACTCCAAGGAACATTTTAGCACTGGAATGATTCCGATCGGGCGAAAAACCTAGGACTAGTTCGTTTTTATTTTTTTCGACAAAATCGAAAATAGCGGAAAATTTTTCATGACGGAAATGAAAACGGAGATATACATTTTTTAAGTTTGGAGCCAGGGATTACAATGATATCAAACACTTGAGTGTATGATGGACGGTTTAGGAGTTATGAGCCCAAACGCGTCGGGCATTGCTATAGCGCCACCTATGGGCCGATTTGGCTGGTTCACTGTGTCTGAGTAGCCTGCTAATATACAACCAGTTGACCAAGTGGCAAGTTTCTACGACTTACGGTTTGTGCTGGGCGACGCGTTTTATGGCGGAAAAATAATAATAATAATAATAATTAAAGCTGCAAGCAGCGTTTACCGGGTTTCGAGCATTAAAGCACATACAACATGTCAGATGTCGTCGACCAGGCTGATACACCACATCGCATCCAGAAAAACATAAGAGATGGTCAGAAACGGTTCAGACAGACTATGTAGCTTACACACAGGTGCACCTATAGGACAAACATGTCACATCCTTAATGTTAAGTCATTCTGATAATTTGTTAACGAGAATTAGTTTTTCAGATTTATACCGTAAAATACAATTCAGAAATGGCCGTGTTTAGTTGAGTTTACAAGGCCATTGAGTCGGGTTCAAGCGATTTGGGACCTTAAGACCTTTAAGGGCATGCCTGTGTAGTTTTGCTGAATTGTACAAAATAAATTATAAAAAATAAGCTACCTCACACACCTGTTCAAAGTCATCAGCAAAAAAGGTGCTATCATTCAGTAAAATGTCTCCCTCTCTTCTCACGAAGCATTGACAAATAGAACACTGAAGGAAATGTTTGTGGTGCTTACAGTGGCAAAACTTGGGTCACAAAATGTTAAAATAGTGTAAAAAAGTCAAACGAGCTGAACCCCATATCTCTACGATGTTCTGATACAAAGATACAGCTCTTGCTAAATGGTTGCTAGAGTATTCTGATTGGTTGCTAGGGAGTGAATTGCAATCCACCAATGATTATACTCAAAGCCATGAAAGGCATAATCCACGATGACTCATGATTTTAGATATAAGGTTGCAGTATTTTTAAGTCAAAATAACAAATAACCACTAGGTGGCGCTATGAAAAACTTGTGCATGCAACGTCATGAATGTGTTACATCTAGCTAGTATCATGGCTATACACTTAAGTTTAGTGAAAAAAACTGTTGTATGACCATTGTGCTAGCTCAACGTCAAAGGTTTTGTTCAATTATGAGGCCAACTAGTGGTGCAGGCATACCATTTTTTTTGTATTGCCTCAGACTCTGCTCAGACATCAGCGTATCAAATCTGGTAAAAAAAATATCATTTCGTTGCGGAGTTATAACCATTTATGTGTAAAAAACACAAAATTTGGAGTAAATTTTTCGTTTTTTGCAATTTTCGGCCATTTCTGATGGAAATTTTAACATAATGCCAATAGAACTTTTTGTTCAGAAGGTAATACAATATTCTTCCTATGGTTGTTTCGAGTCGATCGGATGAACCCTCGCGGAGTTATTCGCGCATGTTTTTTAAGTGCTATTTTCCTGTGCAGAACCAACCGTAAAGCAAAACCTGGCATGCTTGGTATCATTGGACTCGGCAACAATTCAGGAGTCCAAGGAAAAACGTCGCATGAAAATACGTTAAACTCAGCCTAAGTTATAAGCATTATTCGATTCGTATGACCACTAGGTGGCGCTGTGACGAAACGATGCATGAAACCTCAGGCCATGACTCTCATCACAAGTACCAAGTGTCGTGTTGATACTTCATTCCTGTCCCCAGTTATAGCCAATAATGTTCTAGTGCCTGCCCACAATTCAGACGTGTGGGCGTGGCATGTTGACCGTGAGTCGAAAGTTCAATTTTTTTTTGATAATTATTGATATTCAAACTCCAAGGAACATTTTAGCACTGGAATGATTCCGATCGGGCGAAAAACCTAGGACTAGTTCGTTTTTATTTTTTTCGACAAAATCGAAAATACCGGAAAATTTTTCATGACGGAAATGAAATCGGAGATATACATTTTTTAAGTTTGGAGCCAGGGATTACAATGATACCGAACACTTGAGTGTAGGATGTCCGGTTTAGGAGTTATGAGCCCCAACGCGTCGGGCATTGCTATAGCGCCACCTATGGGCCGATTTGGCTGGTTCACTGTATCTGAGTAGCCTGCTAATATACAACCAGTTGACCAAGTGGCAAGTTTCTACGACTTACGGTTTGTGCTGGGCGACGCGTTTTATGGCGGAAAAATAATAATAATAATAATAATAAAACAGACAAATACAATAGGTTTTCAGCACTTCGTGCTCGAAACCCTAATAAAACAGACAAATACAATAGGTTTTCAGCACTTCGTGCTCGAAACCCTAATTAAAGCTGCAAGCAGCGTTTACCGGGTTTCGAGCATTAAAGCACATACAACATGTCAGATGTCGTCGACCAGGCTGATACACCACATCGCATCCAGAAAAACGTAAGAGATGGTCAGAAACGGTTCAGACAGACTATGTAGCTTACACACAGGTGCACCTATAGGACAAACATGTCACATCCTTAATGTTAAGTCATTCTGATAATTTGTTAACGAGAATTAGTTTTTCAGATTTATACCGTAAAATACAATTCAGAAATGGCCGTGTTTAGTTGAATTACAAGGCCATTGAGTCGGGTTCAAGCGATTTGGGACCTTAAGACCTTTCAGGGCATGCCTGTGTAGTTTTGCTGAATTGTACAAAATAAATTATAAAAAATAAGCTACCTCACACACCTGTTCAAGGTCATCAGCAAAAAAGGTGCTATCATTCAGTGAAATGTCTCCCTCTCTTCTCACGAAGCATTGACAAATAGAACACTGAAGGAAATGTTTGTGGTGCTTACAGTGGCAAAACTTGGGTCACAAAATGTTAAAATAGTGTAAAAAAGTCAAACGAGCCGAACACCATATCTCTACGATGTTCTGATACAAAGATACAGCTCTTGCTAAATGGTTGCTAGGGTATTCTGATTGGTTGCTAGGGAGTGAATTGCAATCCACCACTGATTATACTCAAAGCCATGAAAGGCATAATCCACGATGACTCATGATTTTAGATATAAGGTTGCAGTATTTTTAAGTCAAAATTACAAATAACCACTAGGTGGCGCTATGAAAAACTTGTGCATGCAACGTCATGAATGTGTTACATCTAGCTAGTATCATGGCTATACACTTAAGTTTAGTGAAAAAAACTGTTGTATGACCATTGTGCTAGCTCAACGTCAAAGGTTTTGTTCAATTATGAGGCCAACTAGTGGTGCAGGCATACCATTTTTTTTGTATTGCCTCAGACTCTGCTCAGACATCAGCGTATCAAATCTGGTAAAAAAATATCATTTCGTTGCGGAGTTATAACCATTTATGTGTAAAAAACACAAAATTTGGATTAAATTTTTTGTTTTTTGCAATTTTCGGCCATTTCTGATGGAAATTTTAACATAATGCCAATAGAACTTTTTGTTCAGAAGGTAATACAATATTCTTCCTATGGTCGTTTCGAGTCGATCGGAGGAACCCTCGCGGAGTTATTCGCGCATGTTTTTTAAGCGCTATTTTCCTGTGCAGAACCAACCGTAAAGCAAAACCTGGCATGCTTGGTATCATTGGACTCGGCAACAATTCAGGACTCCAAGGAAAAACGTCGCATGAAAATACGTTAAACTCAGCCGAAGTTATAAGCATTATTCGATTCGTATGACCACTAGGTGGCGCTGTGACGAAACGATGCATGAAACCTCAGGCCATGACTCTCATCACAAGTACCAAGTGTCGTGTTGATACTTCATTCCTGTCCCCAGTTATAGCCAATAATGTTCTAGTGCCTGCCCACAATTCAGACGTGTGGGCGTGGCATGTTGACCGTGAGTCGAAAGTTCAACTTTTTTTTGATAATTATTGATATTCAAACTCCAAGGAACATTTTAGCACTGGAATGATTCCGATCGGGCGAAAAACCTAGGACTAGTTCGTTTTTATTTTTTTCGACAAAATCGAAAATAGCGGAAAATTTTTCATGACGGAAATGAAAACGGAGATATACATTTTTTAAGTTTGGAGCCAGGGATTACAATGATATCAAACACTTGAGTGTATGATGGCCGGTTTAGGAGTTATGAGCCCAAACGCGTCGGGCATTGCTATAGCGCCACCTATGGGCCGATTTGGCTGGTTCACTGTATCTGAGTAGCCTGCTAATATACAACCAGTTGACCAAGTGGCAAGTTTCTACGACTTACGGTTTGTGCTGGGCGACGCGTTTTATGGCGGAAAAATAATAATAATAATAATAATAATAATAATAATAATAATAATAATAAAACAGACAAATACAATAGGTTTTCAGCACTTCGTGCTCGAAACCCTAATAATAATAAAACAGACAAATACAATAGGTTTTCAGCACTTCGTGCTCGAAACCCTAATAATAATAATAATAATAATAATAATAAAACAGACAAATACAATAGGTTTTCAGCACTTCGTGCTCGAAACCCTAATAATAATAAAACAGACAAATACAATAGGTTTTCAGCACTTCGTGCTCGAAACCCTAATAATAATAATAAATATAGCTGCAAGCAGCAATTGTCGGGTTTCGAGCTTTAAGGCAACGTCAAAAACCTCACACGTCGCTTACCAGGCGGAGCAGTTACACCCAAACACAGCCACAATGAATGATAGACCACCTCGCTCCAGAAAAATGAAAGAGATGGTCAAAAAAAGATCATACAGACTATGTATGCTTACACACAGGTGCACCTACAAGACAAACATGTGATGTCCTTAATGTGACGTTATGAGGATAATTTGTTAACTAGAATTAGTTTTTTAGATTTATAATGTAACATACAATTCAGAAATGGCCCTGTTTAGTTGAACTACAAGGCCATTGAGTCGTGGTATGGTGCAATGTTGCAAACAGACTGCACACATGTACATAAGACACAAACACAGCAGCGCAGCAGACCGCAAGGACCTACAGTGAACAGTAACCCCAGGACTAAGCATAAGGCAAAACTGGGCATGTTTGGTATCGTTGGACTCTACAACAATTCAGGACTCCTGTGAAAAAAGTCCCATGAAAATACGGTGACTGCAGCCAAAGTTGTAGGCGTGTAAAATATGCTTCCGAAACTGAAGGCTCCCTCAGGTCCTGACTGCCATCAGAATTACCAAGTACCATGTCATTATGCATACGTTTGGTGAAGATACAACCTTAAATACATTAGTTATCAGCAAAAAACGGCTCTCATTCAGTGAAATCTCTCCATATAACCATTTATGTGTAAAAAACGACAAATTTTGAGGTAATTTTTCGTTTTTTGCAATTTTCGGCCATTTCTGATGGAAATTTTAACATAACGCCAATAGACTTTTTTGTTCAGAAGGTAATGCAATGTTCTTGCTATGGTCGTTTCGAGTCGATCGGAATAACCCTCGCGGAGTTATTCGCGCGTGTTTTTTAAGCGCTATTTTCCTGTGCAGAACTAACTGTAAGGCGAAATCTGGCATGCTTGGTATCGTAGGACTCGGAAACAATTGAAGATGCTAAAAAAGCAACTCCCATGAAAATCTCTTGACCACAGATAAAGTTATAGGCGTGAAAGTTGCAACCATTGCATAATCACAGTATTTAGTGCTATTTTCCCCGTTATAGCGCCATCTAGTGTCCAATCGGCGAGCTTTTTATATCACGACCTTAGACCGATGGCCTACACATATGATTCAAGCCCCATGATGATATCTCAAACGCCTCTCGAGTTATGGCCGTTTAAATGTTTTAAGCTCCGCCCAGTTCGGTTTTTGGCCACTCCTTGCGTGTTTGAATACAAATTTCAACTTTTTTTCGATAATTATTCATATTCCCACTCCACAGAATCAATCAGCTTTCGTTAGGTTCAGATCGGATGAAAAACCTAGGACTAGTTCGCAAAAGTAGGTTTGAACGTTATCGCCAATAACTAACGAACCGTTTGATTGACAGCAACGCTTCAAGAGGCAAAGTTTTTCGTCATGAACCGATCTATCATATGATGTCATGTTTCTGTGTGTATGTCAAACGTCACGTGATACAGGCACCGAAATACGGTATTACGCCCCCTAGTGGCGAAATGACACCATAATTTTTACAGACCTTCTGGAGCAGTACACGAACAAGCACAGTGAGTGTCGTTCCGATCGACCTTCGTTAACCCTGTCAAATCAGCCCTCACACTTCATTGGCCGATGACGGCCATGTTTTTGCAGATACGCCAATGTCCTTCTAGACCCTCATGGTACATTGCACAAAGACACACCATACCAAATATGAAGTGTATCGGGCTTACGGTTGTGTAGTGATAGCCATTTTCGACCTCAAGCTTATTATAGCGCCACCTAGTGGCCAAAATCCGCGTATTTTTTCCTGTGACCCGGGAGTGAGCTGATACACATGTGTACCAAACCGCGTTAAGATATCTCTAACCGTTCACGAGTTATAGCCATTTCCCTGGAGATAGTCTACTTCCGGTATTGAATTTTGGCGCCCCTTAGTGACACTGAAGCGAAATTACACATTCTGTTCGATAATTATTTACCTACTCACTCCACAGATTTCTCCTGCGTTGGAACGATTCCGATCGGGCGAAAAACCTAGGACTAGTTCATTTTGGCTTGAAATGCATATTATGCAAATTAGAGAAAAAATTTGCATACCGGAAATGAAATCGGAGATATACATTTTTTAAGTTTTGAGCCAGGGATTACAATGATACCAAACACTTGAGTGTAGGATGTCCGGTTTAGGAGATATGAGCCCCAACGCGTCGGGCATTGCTATAGCGCCACCTATGGGCCGATTTGGCTGATTCACTGTATCTGAGTAGCCTGCTAATATACAACCAGTTGACCAAGTGGCAAGTTTCTACGACTTACGGTTTGTGCTGGGCGACGCGTTTTATGGCGGAAAAATAATAATAATAATTAAAGCTGCAAGCAGCATTTACCGGGTTTCGAGCATTAAAGCACGTCAGAGACGTCAGACGTCGTCGACCAGGCTGATACACAACATCGCATGCAGAAAAACGAAAGAGATGGTCAGAAACGGTTCATACAGACTATGTATGCTTACACACAGGTGCACATATAGGACAAATATGTCACGTCCTTAATGTTAAGTCATTCAGATAATTTGTTAACGAGAATTAGTTTTTCAAATTTATACCGTAACATACAATTCAGAAATGGCCGTGTTTAGTTGAACTACAAGGCCATTGAGTCGTGGTATGGTGCAATGGTGTAAACAGACTGCAGACGTGCACATAAGGCACACACACAGCAGCGCAGCAAACCGCAAGGACCTACAGTGGACAGCAAACACAGCTGGAAAGATAATGCTTGACTTATTTAATGTCCTCCTTAATTGTGTTCTGATAACTCCAGGACTAAGCATAAGCCAAAACCTGGCATGTTTGGTATCGTTGGACTCTGCAACAATTCAGGACTCCTGTGAAAAAAGTCCGATGAAAATACGGTGACTGCAGCCAAAGATTTAGGTTTCTAAAATATGCTTCCGACCACTAGGTGTTGGTGCAACAAAACTGCAGGCTCCCTCAGGTCCTGACTGCCATCAGAATTACCAAGTACTGTGTCATTACGCATACGTTTGGCGAAGATACAACCTTAAATACATTAGCTATCAGCAAAAAAACAGCTCTCATTCAGTGAAATTTCTCTGCTCTCTACTCACTTTTAAGTGAAAATAACAAATAACCACAGGGTGGCGCTACGACAAAATTGTGCATGCAACGTCAGGTCATGACTTTGTTACATCTAGCTAGTATCATGGCTGAACACTTTAGTTTAGTGAAAAAAACAGTTGTAAGACCATTCGGCTCGCTCAATGTCAAAGGTTTTGTTCAATTATGAGGCCAACGAGTGGTGCAGGCATATTATTTTTTGGGTATTGCCTCAGACTCTGCTCAGCCATCAGCGTATCAAATCTGGTGAAAAAATGTCATTTCGTTGCGGAGGTATAACCATTTATGTGTAAAAAACACAAAATTTTGAGGTAATTTTTCGTTTTTTGCAATTTTCTGCCATTTCTGATAGAAATTTTAACATAACGCCAATAGACTTTTTTGTTCAGAAGGTAATGCAATGTTCTTCCTATGGTCGTTTAAAGTCGATCGGAATAATCCTCGCAGAGTTATTCGCGCATGTTTTGTAAGTGCTATTTTTGCTGTGCAGAACTAACCGTAAGGCGAAACCTGGCATGCTTGGTATCGTAGGACTCGGAAACAATTCAGGATGCTAAAAAAATAACTCCCATGAAAATCTCTTGACCACAGATAAAGTTATAGGCGTGAAAGTTGCAACCATTGCATAATCACAGTATTTAGTGCTATTTTCCCCGTTATAGCGCCATCTAGTGTCCAATCGGCGAGCTTTTTATATCACGACCTTAGACCGATGGCCTACACATATGATTCAAGCCCCATGATGATATCTCAAACGCCTCTCGAGTTATGGCCGTTTAAATGTTTTAAGCTCCGCCCAGATCGGTTTTTGGCCACTCCTTGCGTGTTTGAATACAAATTTCAACTTTTTTTCGATAATTATTCATATTCCCACTCCACAGAATCAATCAGCTTTCGTTAGGTTCAGATCGGATGAAAAACCTAGGACTAGTTCGCAAAAGTAGGTTTGAACGTTATCGCCAATAACTAACGAACCGTTTGATTGATAGCAACGCTTCAAGAGGCAAAGTTTTTCGTCATGAACCGATCTATCATATGATGTCATGTTTGTGTGTGTATGTCAAATGTCACGTGATACAGGCACCGAAATACGGTATTACGCCCCCTAGTGGCGAAATGACACCATACTTCTTACAGACCTTCTGGAGCAGTACACGAACAAGCACAGTGAGTGTCGTTCCGATCGACCTTCGTTAACCCTGTCAAATCAGCCCTCACACTTCATTGGCCGATGACGGCCATGTTTTTGCAGATACGCCAATGTCCTTCTAGACCCTCATGGTACATTGCACAAAGACACACCATACCAAATATGAAGTGTATCGGGCTTACGGTTGTGTAGTGATAGCCATTTTCGACCCTCAAGCTTATTATAGCGCCACCTAGTGGCCAAAATCCGCGTATTTTTTCCTGTGACCCCGGAGTGAGCTGATACACATGTGTACCAAACCGCGTTAAGATATCTCTAACCGTTCACGAGTTATAGCCATTTTCCTGGAGATAGTCTACTTCCGGTATTGAATTTTGGCGCCCCTTAGTGACACTGAAGCGAAATTACACATTCTGTTCGATAATTACTTACCTACTCACTCCACAGATTTCTCCTGCGTTGGAACGATTCCGATCGGGCGAAAAACCTAGGACTAGTTCAGTTTGGCTTGAAATGCATATTATGCAAATTAGCGAAAAAATTTGCATACAGGAAATGAAATCGGAGATATACATTTTTTAAGTTTGGAGCCAGGGATTACGATGATACCAAACACTTGAGTGTAGGATGTCCGGTTTAGGAGTTATGAGCCCCAACGCGTCGGGCATTGCTATAGCGCCACCTATGGGCCGATTTGGCTGATTCACCGTATCTGAGTAGCCTGCTAATATACAACCAGTTGACCAAGTGGCAAGTTTCTACGACTTACGGTTTGTGCTGGGCGACGCGTTTTATGGCGGAAAAATAATAATAATAATAATAATAATAATAATAATAATAATAAAACAGACAAATACAATAGGTTTTCAGCACTTCGTGCTCGAAACCCTAAATATAGCTGCAAGCAGCGATTAGCGGGGTTCAAGCTATTTGGGATCACAAGATGTTTAAGGACATGGCCATATAGATATTTTGCATTGTATATTGTACACACACACGTTTACCCGAGAAAGGAAAAACAAGACTGTTAAAGAACAAGACTTAATATTGACATGGTTACACACTCATTTTGTATGTATGTAGTTTTTTTAAATAAAAAACATAAAAATATAATTCTTACTGCAAATGTCGTGTAAGTGCCTCCAAAATTATGTTCACGTTTCACAGCTATCATAAAGTGACATGAGTGATAAAACTGACAACTCAGAACAATTGAAGTGGTAATAGTGATGGGTCGTTCGCGAACGCCGGCTCTTAGAGCTGATTCTTTGTAGCGAACGAGAAGAGCCGACTCTTCAGACGCATGCAGGGGAGCCGGCTCTTCTAAGGGAGCCGAGCCAGAAGAGCCGAATCTATGAAAAGAGCCGGACTGCCATCACTAAAATGTAGAGCCGGAGCTTGAGCCGAAAGAGCCGAACCAATGGAAAGAGCCGGACTGCCCATCACTAAGTGGTAGTCTTTCACTAAATTTGATTTTAATATTATAACCCAGGTGAAAAAGTAGTACACTTCCATAGTGTACCTAAAGTGCTTTATTTTTGCACACTCATTTTGTACTTAATATACTAAAAATTCATCTTTAGTAATTCTTAAGATGTTTTTAAGATCATCTAAGTGTACTTCACTGTGCTATTTTGAGACACCATAAATATGAACTAAAATATGCTAAAAATGTATTTAAAAAATGTATTTAGGTACCACTTGTAGTAAACTTGAACCCCTCTTTGTATGAAAGTTGAGTTCAAGTGTAATACAAGTGTTAACTAAATATTTTTTTAATACAGAGATAGTATGTTAAAAGTGCATTTTAGTTCATATTCATGGTGTCTCAAAATAGCACAGTGAAGTAAACTTAGATCATCTTAAGAACATCTTAAGAAGTACTAAAGATTAATTTTTAGTATATTAAGTACAAAATTAGTGTGCGAAAATAAAGCACTTTAAGTACACTATGGAAGTGTACTACTTTTTCACCAGGGAACAGTAAAATCATGAAGTTAAAGGTGCAGTGTGTACATTTTAGTGGCATCTAGTGGTGAGGTCACGAATTACAACCAATGGCTTAGTCCACTACTCACCCCTCGCTTTTGAAACACATAAAGAAGCTACGGTAGCCGCGACCAGACAAACATGTCATCGCCAGAGACAACTTAGTAAAAAATTTGTCCGTTAGGGGCTTCTGTAGTAAAATGGCGCCACAAAATGTTGACTTCCATGTAAGGGGACCTTGGTGTATGTAGATAAAAAGGTCTCGTTCTAAGGTAATAAACACATACCGGTTCATAATGAAAGGTCTTTATACACCCCTGATAATATAGTTTTGTATATCATTTTGCATTTCTGTCAAGAGATCCTTCTAAAAATTACACACTGCATCTTTAAATGTGAACAGATTTCTATTAATAGTAGAAATAGTTAAAGAGTAATCATCTTCTGTGTTTTCTGTGAGTTCAAATGTCAGCCAGTGATTGATCCTCTTCTTCCATCTAGTGGACATAACGGAAAATTGCACCTAAAAACCACAATAAGGAATTTGGGTATATTGCCTGATCTCAATAATACATCGTATGCTTTGTCATAAACTTTAGGGGTCGTTCGTCAGGGCCATTTTCAAAATGACTGTGTGATAGCTATACTTTTTCAAAGTTGTTTTTGTATTTGATATATATAAATATATATAAATTAATTTATACAGTGTAGAGAAAATTGTACTGCACTGGCTTTACTGTTGTTGAGTGTAAGAACTGAAACAATTTAATAAAACATAACCAGATACTTTATCTGAATGGTGGATGATGTTATTAAATCGTGTCAATAACAAATATCATTTCATTTAGCAGATTCATGTTCATGTCCTTTAATCGAGTACCATGAAGGCTTTCTGTTTTAATTAGGTAAATAAAGTGAGGTATGCAAGTTATTAAACCGTATATATTTTTATGGACAAAAGGAACATATACACAAACATGCTCTGCACATTTTGTATGTTTCTCTCATCTGAAACAGTCATTTTAGTTCATAGAGATATATTCTGTAGGTCTTACTAAATGGTTGCTTGTTTAAATCTTTAAGACTATTTTTTTTATTAACAAACGTAATTGTTCTTATAGAACATATATTTTCTTTGACATAAATATTATGTGCAAGCATACAAGTATTTCAGATGACAGCCTCTGTCATATTATAGTAGGCCTAAACATAACAAATCCAGATGTGTTGTTTATATGAAATGGAGTTAATAACAAATATGATGTCATTAAGCAAATGTCAGTCAGATTTGCTATTAAGCACTTATTTGTGTTCACACATGTGCTGTGCTAGAGTAAGTTTTCAGTAAATCATTTACATTTAAAACAACCAATTGTATCATTACATTACAATTTCATTGCAATAATTCTATAAACAATTATTAAAAACTTTATAAGACACATCATGACATGTTTATGTCATGGAAAATAGATTAGAATACTAAAGCTACTGATAACCAAATATATATTCTCTTTATGTATGATTATTAGTTATTATTTCTAATGTTGGCCTGTTCTTTAAGGATCCACATATTTACAGCAATCTTTTTCATACCTTTAGGATTTGAAGAATTCTAAGACAACATTTGAAGCTTTATAACTTTATTGGGTTGTTTCCCACAGGTTTAAATTGATGCATGACTAGCCATTAGTTATGTATTGACATTAAAAAGTCAATTCTAAGCAATCCAGTTGAGGAAGGAGGTTAAAATGTACTAGATTTTAAAAACTGTTTTTAAAAATAAGTGGATAAAAAGTAACTGAAGTTGGAAAGGTAGTATATGGAACATCATACTAGAAATGATTTTTAAGAAATTGGGTGGTTTGGAATTTTTTTTTGCGATTCAATTTTGATATAAACAAGGTTCCCATAAAACTGTCAGGTTTCCATAAACAGGTTTGTTTATCTTGGATGCTCATATATAAACATAACTTTTCTCCACATAGATCTGTTATTTGGAATAACAAGAATATTCTATACAAAAACAAATCCTTATTTTATAGAAATTGGTATGATAATAATATAATATTAGTGAGGCAGTTATTTAAAGATGATGGTCACCTCTTTAATTATTGTGAAATTCCTCAATCACTATAAGATTCCAGTAACTGCTAAGGAATTTGCAGTTGTATTTGATGTCATACCTAGTGGACTTATTCAACTCTTTCAAGGTTATACATCTTATGATTGTAACTCCTTACATAATGCTCAGTTATGTATTAATGGAGTAAATATTCTAGAAAAAAAAATTAATAACTTATAAGAACACTATGTAGAAATGAATATTTGCCTAGATGTAAACCATACTGGAACTCCTTATATCGTCAACTTGTATGGAAAGAGGTTTGGAGTTTATTAAATATATACTGTCTCACGAATAAGGTTAGAGAAATTATGTCACGACCAGGAACATGAGATCAGGAATTGGACGCATGTGCAGAGTTCGAGATGAATAAATAACATTTAATAATAACCAAGAAACAAAACACTAGAATCAAACAACAGGCAGGTAAATAAACACAGGAACACTAAAACGTAGAACACAGGAACAGACAGGGAATCAGCGACAATCATCCGGCAAGTGAACATACAACAGGCAGGGGTATATATACAAACAGACTAACGATACACAGGTGTGATGAGGCAGGTAATTAATTAACAAGAGTCCAGGTGACGACAATCGGAACAGACACAAAACATGACACGGATTCCACCGTGACAAATTACTTATAAATTGGTTCATTTAATGTATCCAGTTAAACAAGTAGTCTCCAGATTCTTAAGAGATATGGAGGTTACTTGTATTTGCAATTTGGAAGTAGAATCCATAAAACATTTATTTTATCAACGTATATTTACTCAATCTTTTTGGATTGATGTGGAATGCTTGATATTTAAACTCACAAAATAATAATTCGGTTATCTGGTAAGGATATATTTTTGTATTATAAAAGTAAATGTGTGGAGAAAGACTTGTTAATCAACTTATTGATTATATATGGAAAATTTCACATCCATAAACAAAAATGTGCAAATAATAAACCCAATAGCATTTTATTTAGAACGGAATTAAGAAATTATTTTGAAACTGTTAAAAGTCAAAAAAAGCAAAGCAAATATATAACATTTTTGAAACCTTTTGTTTTATTGAATTATTGTAGAATATCCCCATGTTATTGTTAATTTATTTTTTTATTTTTATTTTATTTGATCCATTGTTATGTTAAATGTTAAATAAGCACATTGTAATCCTCTTGTATGTATGCAATGTTCTTGTTCTTGAAATGAATAATGAAAAAAGCTAAATAGTACTAAAGCTCTACATATTTTTATATTTAACTCTTTCCCCGCCATTGACGAGATATCTCGTCAATTAAGAGAAAACGCTTCCCCCGCCAATGACGAGATCCGTCTTTCCGCAATACCGCTATTATCCACCAGGTGGCGCCCTTCCGCAACTTTTTAAAACCGGAAGTATTGCCCTATGCCAAGCTGCTGCATGTCCGTGTCTGTTTTAAAGATCGCTCTGAATGGGATCTCTATGAAAAGTCCGTCAAAAAAATGAAATTGTCTCTGCTTTTTGCTCAAAATATGGTGTTTTTGCAAAAACCTACCCATATTCAAAAGCTGATTACAAAAGAACCACTAAAGGTAGGATGAAACGTTTTTTTCTGTTTGAAAGCAGAGGGTCTGTTCTTTCATTTGGTATATTGTATGTTTATATATTTAAAGAAGAACATTTTCTGGAAGGCAATAAACTTTGGTGAAAATCATGAAAAACGCTGGCGCTGGCTGGCAACTTTTTTTAAAAACGCTGGCGGTGAAAGAGTTAACCACTGGCTATGCCCATACATAACTGATCCAGATGTGTTGTTTATATCCAATGGAGTTAATAACAAATATGATGTCATTAAGCAAATGTCAGTCAGATTTGCTATTAAGCACTTATTTGTGTTCACACATGTGCTGTGCTTGAGTAAGTTTTCAGTAAATCATTTACATTTAAAACAACCAATTATATCATAACATTACAATTTCATTGCAATAATTCTATAAACAATTATTAAAAACTTTATAAGACACATCATGACATGTTTATGTCATGGAAAATAGATTAAAATACTAAAGCTACTGATAACCAAATATATATTCTCTTTATGTGTGATTATTAGTAATTATTTCTAATGTTGGCCTGTTCTTTAAGGATCCACATATTTACAGCAATCTTTTTCATACCTTTAGGATTTGAAGAATTCTAAGACAACATTTGAAGCTTATAACTTTATTGGGTTGTTTCCCACAGGTTTAAATTGATGCATGACTAGCCATTAGTTATTTAAAAACATTTAGGTACTTTTTACAAACAAACCTTTTAAAAAACATTACTGGTGTACATCTTAAGACAAAACTATGGCCCTGATATATTTAAAGATAGGCCATTGTAAGCTATTTTCAAGTAAGACAACTAAAACATAAACCTAAATTTTAGTCTGTAACTACACTTAAACCAATGGTCAGTAACATTAATCTCTAAGACTAGTCTTAAAAGTTAGTCATACATTTTTGTCTTCATGACTGAACATAACTGCTTTAAGTATCATGTGAAAAAATATTTAAATTATTTAAATTATATTTAAATCCAAATAGTAAGACTGATTAGCCCTAACTAACTACTAGTTCTTCAGACTAGTCCTTAAAACACAGTTTTAACTTAATTATTCAACCAGCCCTAGTCTTGGAAAGACATATATTGTCTGATCTTAATAAAACTATTAATATTTTGTCATAAGCTTCACATTACTAGTTAATTGGTTAGATATACTTAGTCTGGCCCATTTTGAAAATGTCACATTTCAAAATGCTTGAATTGATAACCTCAAGTCTTTTAGTTTTAATGAGGTAAATGACTGCAGATCATTGAATCTTATAATAATTTTCATGCAGATGCAAACCCATGGACAAAAGGAACATAACAGCAGTTACAAATGAAATAACGAATACAGGTTAGAAATGGTTCCCACATCACTGTGAGACATCATATCAAATCTAGGAATACAACGGCAAAAGTTTATTTTATGTTTCATATTGATATTTGCCCAGATAGTACAGCAAATTCACAAAATTGTTTTTCATATAAACATAAACATCTAGAGCAGTACTTTCAACTAAGTGAAACACAGTGGTTTCTCCAGACCCAATGCTCAGCACATTTTGTATGATTCCCTCATCTGACACAATCAGGTCAGTTCATACAAATCTCTACTGATGATTAAAGTGGATTTGTTTAAAATAGAAGACTTTTGTATATGTGCAGAGCAGTGGGCTTCCAGGAATACTTTTGAAAACCACTGATCTAGGGGACAGTTAACGTTACACCCATTGTTCTAGATGCAAATATTTCCGGAATGATGAGCCAAAAATCCTCACAGACACTTGAGAACATAAGACAAAAAAGCCCATCAGTTTAGTTGTAATCGCTGGACTCGTACATGGTTAATGCTGGCTGGCTGTTGGTCGGCATGTTTTCTAAGATATGTAATTATCCTAATAGACCCTTATAAGAATCTGAAAGCAGATGTTATGTGCAAAATAGTAGGTGAGACAAATATTTATGTGTCGTATACATATGCTATAGTCATCGTTCTTTGTTCTTAGGTTATTGCGCCACCTAGTGGACAATCTCTGCTATTTTTTGCATGTGAACTCAGTCTAGATCTATACATATGTGTACCAAGTTTCGTGTTGATATCTCATTCCTATCATAAATGATAGCCATTTAAGTATTTGTGGCACCGCCTCTTCGTACTTTTGACCGTGGTGTTGCGACGACGAGTGCAAAGTTCAACTTTTTTTTGATAATTATTGATATTCAATGTCTAAGGAATATTCCAGCACTGGATTGGTTCAGATTGGTCAAAAAACCTAGGACTAGTTCGCAAAAGTAGGTTTAAAAGAAAATGATGAATATCTAACAAACGATTCTACTGAGACAGTTGCTTCTTGAGGGAAAGTTGTTCATTGTAAGTACCTCTATTAAATGATATGAGGATCTTGTGGATATCTAAAACACTACATAATACACAATAATTTAAACACTAAAAAAACGTGATAGCGCCCCCCGGAGGCCGAATTTTTTCTTACTCTGCACAGACCTTCATGGCCAAGAGACAAACAGGCCCACCGCGTTTCGTTTCGATCGGCCTTCGTTAACCCTGTCTAATAGCTGCTTTTTCTTGATTGGCCGATGGCGGCTATGTTTCTTGAGCCATGCAAAATTCCTTTTAGACATTAATAGTACCCTAGACCAAGAGCAACCGTGCCAAATTTCAAGTTGATCGGTCCCACACTTTTGTAGCTACAGCCCTTCAAAGGTTGAGGTGGTGTTATAACGCCAACTAGTGGTCAAGCGGCGCAATTATTTGAACGTGAGCCCAGAATAGTCCCCTGTATATATACACCAAATTTGGTGTCGATACCTCTTTCTAATCCCAAGTTATAGCCATTTAAGACCTAGAGGCTCCGCCCATAGGGGGTGTTTGGGCGTGGCTTTACGACGGTGAGTCGAAAGTTCAACTTTTTTTTGATAACTTTTGATATTCACGCTCCAAGGAATATTACAGCACTGGAATGGTTCCGATTGGTCGAAAAACCTAGGACTAGTTCGTTTTTATTTTTTTCGACAAAATCGAAAATAGCGAAAAAAAATTCTAGGCGCAAATAAAATCGGAGATATACGTTTTGTTCGTCTTGACGCAAGGATTCCAGTGATATAAGACACTTGACATTTGGACAAGATTTCTGGGAGTTATGAGCATAAACGTGATTTCCGTCGTTATGGCGCCACCTATAGGCCAATCGGGTTGATACTCTGTCAACCTCTCCCCAAATTGGGTCCTACCATTTGGCCAAGTTTCAAGTCTCTAGACCTTACGGTTTGGTCTGCACGTTCCGTTTTACGGCAGAATAATAATAATAAAAATCTTAACAATTACAATAGGGTTTCAGCGCTTCGCGCTTGAACCCCTAATTAAAGCTGCAAGCAGCATTTACCGGGTTTCGAGCATTAAAGCACGTCAGAGACGTCAGACGTCGTCGACCAGGCTGATACACCACATCGCATGCAGAAAAACGAAAGAGATGGTCAGAAACGGTTCATACAGACTATGTATGCTTACACACAGGTGCACCTATAGGACAAATATGTCACATCCTTAATGTTAAGTCATTCCGATAATTTGTTAACGAGAATTAGTTTTTCAGATTTATACCGTAACATACAATTCAGAAATGGCCGTGTTTAGTTGAACTACAAGGCCATTGAGTCGTGGTATGGTGCAATGGTGTAAACAGACTGCAGACGTGCACATAAGGCACACACACAGCAGTGCAGCAAACCACAAGGACCTACAGTGGACAGCAAACACAGCTGGAAAGATAATGCTTGACTTATTTAATGTCCTCCTTAATTGTGTTCTGAAAACTCCAGGACTTAGCATAAGGCAAAACCTGGCATGTTTGGTATCGTTGGACTCTGCAACAATTCAGGACTCCTGTGAAAAAAGTCCCATGAAAATACGGTGACTGCAGCCAAAGATTTAGGTTTCTAAAATATGCTTCCGACCACTAGGTGTTGGTGCAACAAAACTGCAGGCTCCCTCAGGTCCTGACTGCCATCAGAATTACCAAGTACTGTGTCATTACGCATACGTTTGGCGAAGATACAACCTTAAATACATTAGCTATCAGCAAAAAAACAGCTCTCATTCAGTGAAATTTCTCTGCTCTCTACTCACTTTTAAGTGAAAATAACAAATAACCACAGGGTGGCACTACGACAAAATTGTGCATGCAACGTCAGGTCATGACTTTGTTACATCTAGCTAGTATCATGGCTGAACACTTTAGTTTAGTGAAAAAAACAGTTGTAAGACCATTGGGCTCACTCAATGTCAAAGGTTTTGTTCAATTTTGAGGCCAACTAGTGGTGCAGGCATATTATTTTTTGGGTATTGCCTCAGACTCTGCTCAGACATCAGTGTATCAAATCTGGTGAAAAAATGTCATTTCGTTGCGGAGGTATAACCATTTATGTGTAAAAACGACAAATTTTGGGGTAATTTTTCGTTTTTTGTAATTTTCTGCCATTTCTGATGAAAATTTTAACATAACGCCAATAGACTTTTTTGTTCAGAAGGTAATGCAATGTTCTTCCTATGGTCGTTTCGAGTCGATCGGAATAACCCTCGCGGAGTTATTCGCACGTGTTTTTTAAGCGCTATTTTCCTGTGCAGAACTAACTGTAAGGCGAAACCTGGCATGCTTGGTATCGTAGGACTCGGAAACAATTCAGGATGCTAAAAAACACAACTCCCATGAAAATCTCTTGACCACAGATAAAGTTATAGGCGTGAAAGTTGGAACCATTGCATAATCACAGTATTAAGTGCCATTTTCCCCGTTATAGCGCCATCTAGTGTCCGATCGGCGAGATTTTTATATCACGACCTTAGACCGATGGCCTACACATATGATTCAAGCCCCATGATGATATCTCAAACCGTTCTCGAGTTATGGCCGTTTAAATGTTCTAAGCTCCGCCCAGTTCGGTTTTTGGCCACTCCTCCCGTGTATGAATACAAATTTCAACTTTTTTTCGATAATTATTCATGTTCACACTCCACAGAGTCAATCAGCCTTGGTTAGGTTCAGATCGGACGAAAAACCTAGGACTAGTTCGCAAAAGTAGGTTTGAACGTTATCGCCAATAACTAACGAACCGTTTGATTGACAGCAACGCTTCAAGAGGCAAAGTTTTTCGTCATGAACCGATCTATCATATGATGTCATGTTTGTGTGTGTATGTCAAACGTCACGTGATACAGGCACCGAAAAACGGTATTACGCCCCCTAGTGGCCAAATGACACCATAATTCTTACAGACCTTCTGGAGCAGTACACGAACAAGCACAGTGAGTGTCGTTCCGATCGACCTTCGTTAACCCTGTCAAATCAGCCCTCACACTTCATTGGCCGATGACGGCCATGTTTTTGCAGATACGCCAATGTCCTTCTATACCCTCATGGTACATTGCACAAAGACACACTATACCAAATATGAAGTGTATCGGGCTTACGGTTGTGTAGTGATAGCCATTTTCGACCTCAAGCTTATTATAGCGCCACCTAGTGGCCAAAATCCGCGTATTTTTTCCTGTGACCCCGGAGTGAGCTGATACACATGTGTACCAAACCGTGTTAAGATATCTCTAACCGTTCACGAGTTATAGCCATTTTCCTGGAGATAGTCTACTTCCGGTATTGAATTTTGGCGCCCCTTAGTGACACTGAAGCGAAATTACACATTCTGTTCGATAATTATTTACCTACTCACTCCACAGATTTCTCCTGCGTTGGAACGATTCCGATCGGGCGAAAAACCTAGGACTAGTTCATTTTGGCTTGAAATGCATATTATGCAAATTAGCGAAAAAATTTGCATACCGGAAATGAAATCGGAGATATACATTTTTTAAGTTTGGAGCCAGGGATTACAATGATACCAAACACTTGAGTGTAGGATGTCCGGTTTAGGAGTTATGAGCCCCAACGCGTCGGGCATTGCTATAGCGCCACCTATGGGCCGATTTGGCTGATTCACTGTATCTGAGTAGCCTGCTAATATACAACCAGTTGACCAAGTGGCAAGTTTCTACGACTTACGGTTTGTGCTGGGCGACGCGTTTTATGGCGGAAAAATAATAATAATAATAATAATTAAAGCTGCAAGCAGCGTTTACCGGGTTTCGAGCATTAAAGCACATACAACATGTCAGATGTCGTCGACCAGGCTGATACACCACATCGCATCCAGAAAAATGTAAGAGATGGTCAGAAACGGTTCAGACAGACTATGTAGCTTACACACAGGTGCACCTATAGGACAAACATGTCACATCCTTAATGTTAAGTCATTCTGATAATTTGTTAACGAGAATTAGTTTTTCAGATTTATACCGTAAAATACAATTCAGAAATGGCCGTGTTTAGTTGAATTACAAGGCCATTGAGTCGGGTTCAAGCGATTTGGGACCTTAAGAACTTTCAGGGCATGCCTGTGTAGTTTTGCTGAATTGTACAAAATAAATTATAAAAAATAAGCTACCTCACACACCTGTTCAAAGTCATCAGCAAAAAAGGTGCTATCATTCAGTGAAATGTCTCCCTCTCTTCTCACGAAGCATTGACAAATAGAACACTGAAGGAAATGTTTGTGGTGCTTACAGTGGCAAAACTTGGGTCACAAAATGTTAAAATAGTGTAAAAAAGTCAAACGAGCCGAACCCCATATCTCTACGATGTTCTGATACAAAGATACAGCTCTTGCTAAATGGTTGCTAGGGTATTCTGATTGGTTGCTAGGGAGTGAATTGCAATCCACCAATGATTATACTCAAAGCCATGAAAGGCATAATCCACGATGACTCATGATTTTAGATATAAGGTTGCAGTATTTTTAAGTCAAAATAACAAATAACCACTAGGTGGCGCTATGAAAAACTTGTGCATGCAACGTCATGAATGTGTTACATCTAGCTAGTATCATGGCTATACACTTAAGTTTAGTGAAAAAAACTGTTGTATGACCATTGTGCTAGCTCAACGTCAAAGGTTTTGTTCAATTATGAGGCCAACTAGTGGTGCAGGCATACCATTTTTTTTGTATTGCCTCAGACTCTGCTCAGACATCAGCGTATCAAATCTGGTAAAAAAATATCATTTCGTTGCGGAGTTATAACCATTTATGTGTAAAAAACACAAAATTTGGAGTAAATTTTTCGTTTTTTGCAATTTTCGACCATTTCTGATGGAAATTTTAACATAATGCCAATAGAACTTTTTGTTCAGAAGGTAATACAATATTCTTCCTATGGTTGTTTCGAGTCGATCGGAGGAACCCTCGCGGAGTTATTCGCGCATGTTTTTTAAGCGCTATTTTCCTGTGCAGAACCAACCGTAAAGCAAAACCTGGCATGCTTGGTATCGTTGGACTCGGCAACAATTCAGGAGTCCAAGGAAAAAAGTCGCATGAAAATACGTTAAACTCAGCCGAAGTTATAAGCATTATTCGATTCGTATGACCACTAGGTGGCGCTGTGACGAAACGATGCATGAAACCTCAGGCCATGACTCTCATCACAAGTACCAAGTGTCGTGTTGATACTTCATTCCTGTCCCCAGTTATAGCCAATAATGTTCTAGTGCCTGCCCACAATTCAGACGTGTGGGCGTGGCATGTTGACCGTGAGTCGAAAGTTCAACTTTTTTTTGATAATTATTGATATTCAAACTCCAAGGAACATTTTAGCACTGGAATGATTCCGATCGGGCGAAAAACCTAGGACTAGTTCGTTTTTATTTTTTTCGACAAAATCGAAAATAGCGGAAAATTTTTCATGACGGAAATGAAAACGGAGATATACATTTTTTAAGTTTGGAGCCAGGGATTACAATGATATCAAACACTTGAGTGTATGATGGCCGGTTTAGGAGTTATGAGCCCAAACGCGTCGGGCATTGCTATAGCGCCACCTATGGGCCGATTTGGCTGGTTCACTGTATCTGAGTAGCCTGCTAATATACAACCAGTTGACCAAGTGGCAAGTTTCTACGACTTACGGTTTGTGCTGGGCGACGCGTTTTATGGCGGAAAAATAATAATAATAATAATAAATATAGCTGCAAGCAGCAATTCCCGGGTTTCGAGCTTTAAGGCAACGTCAAAAACCTCACACTTTGCTTACCAGGCTGAGCAGTTAAACCCGAACACAGCCACAATGAATGTTAGACCACCTCGCTCCAGAAAATGAAAGAGATGGTCAAAAAAGGATCATACAGACTATGTATGCTTACACACAGGTGCACCTATAAGACAAACATGTAATGTCCTTAATGTGACGTTATGAGGATAATTTGTTAAGGAGAATTAGTTTTTCAGATTTATAACGTTACATACAATTCAGAAATGGCCGTGTTTAGTTGAACTACAAGGCCATTGAGTCGTGGTATGGTGCAATGGTCCAAACAGACTGCACACGTGTACATAAGAAACAAACACAGCAGCGCAGCAGACCGCAAGGACCTACAGTGAACAGCAAACACAGCTGGAAAGATAATGCTTGACTTATTTAATGTCCTCCTGAATTGTGTTATGATAACCCCAGGACTAAGCACAAGGCAAAACCGGGCATGTTTGGTATCGTTGGACTCTGCAACAATTCAGGACTCCTGTGAAAAAAGTCCCATGAAAATACGGTGACTGCAGCCAAAGTTGTAGGCGTGTAAAATATGCGTCCGTAACTGCAGGCGCCCTCAGGTCCTGACTGCCATCAGAATTACCGAGTGCCATGTCATTACGCATACATTTGGTGAAGATACAACCTTAAACACATTAGTTATCAGCAACTCACTTCTAAGTGAAAATAACAAATAAGCACAGGGTGGCGCTACGACAAAATTGTGCATGCAACATCAGGTCATGACTTTGTTACATCTAGCTAGTATCATGGCTAAACACTTCAGTTAAGTGAAAAAACTGTTGTAAGACCATTGGGCTCGCTCAATGTCAAAGGTTTTGTTCAATTTTGAGGCCAACTAGTGGTGCAGGCATATTATTTTTTGGGTATTGCCTTAGACTCTGCTCAGACATCAGTGTATCAAATCTGGTGAAAAAATGTCATTTCGTTGCGGAGGTATAACCATTTATGTGTAAAAACGAAAAATTTTGGGGTAATTTTTCGTTTTTTGTAATTTTCACCCATTTCTGATGAAAATTTTAACATAACACCAATAGACTTTTTTGTTCAGAAGGTAATGCAATGTTCTTCCTATGGTCGTTTCGAGTCGATTGGAATAACCCTCGCGGAGTTATTCGCACGTGTTTTTTAAGCGCTATTTTCCTGTGCAGAACTAACTGTAAGGCGAAACCTGGCATGCTTGGTATCGTAGGACTCGGAAACAATTCAGGATGCTAAAAAAATAACTCCCATGAAAATCTCTTGACCACAGATAAAGTTATAGGCGTGAAAGTTGCAACCATTGCATAATCACAGTATTTAGTGCTATTTTCCCCGTTATAGCGCCATCTAGTGTCCAATCGGCGAGCTTTTTATATCACGACCTTAGACCGATGGCTTACACATATGATTCAAGCCCCATGATGATATCTCAAACGCCTCTCGAGTTATGGCCGTTTAAATGTTTTAAGCTCCGCCCAGTTCGGTTTTTGGCCACTCCTTGCGTGTTTGAATACAAATTTCAACTTTTTTTCGATAATTATTCATATTCACACTCCACAGAATCAATCAGCTTTCGTTAGGTTCAGATCGGATGAAAAACCTAGGACTAGTTCGCAAAAGTAGGTTTGAACGTTATCGCCAATAACTAACGAACCGTTTGATTGACAGCAACGCTTCAAGAGGCAAAGTTTTTCGTCATGAACCGATCTATCATATGATGTCATGTTTGTGTATGTATATCAAACGTCACGTGATACAGGCACCGAAATACGGTATTACGCCCCCTAGTGGCCAAATGACACCGTAATTCTTACAGACCTTCTGGAGCAGTACACGAACAAGCATAGTGAGTGTCGTTCCGATCGACCTTCGTTAACCCTGTCAAATCAGCCCTCACACTTCATTGGCCGATGACGGCCATGTTTTTGCAGATGCGCCAATGTCCTTCTAGACCCTCATGGTACATTGCACAAAGACACACCATACCAAATATGAAGTGTATCGGGCTTACGGTTGTGTAGTGATAGCCATTTTCGACCTCAAGCTTATTATAGCGCCACCTAGTGGCCAAAATCCGCGTATTTTTTTCCTGTGACCCCGGAGTGAGCTGATACACATGTGTGCCAAACCGCGTTAAGATATCTCTAACCGTTCACGAGTTATAGCCATTTTCCTGGAGATAGTCTACTTCCGGTATTGAATTTTGGCGCCCCTTAGTGACACTGAAGCGAAATTACACATTCTGTTCGATAATTATTTACCTACTCACTCCACAGATTTCTCCTGCGTTGGAACGATTCCGATCGGGCGAAAAACCTAGGACTAGTTCATTTTGGCTTGAAATGCATATTATGCAAATTAGCGAAAAAATTTGCATACCGGAAATTAAATCGGAGATATACATTTTTTAAGTTTGGAGCCAGGGATTACAATGATACCAAACACTTGAGTGTAGGATGTCCGGTTTAGGAGTTATGAGCCCCAACGCGTCGGGCATTGCTATAGCGCCACCTATGGGCCGATTTGGCTGATTCACTGTATCTGAGTAGCCTGCTAATATACAACCAGTTGACCAAGTGGCAAGTTTCTACGACTTACGGTTTGTGCTGGGCGACGCGTTTTATGGCGGAAAAATAATAATAATAATAATAATAATAATAATAATAATAATAAAACAGACAAATACAATAGGTTTTCAGCACTTCGTGCTCGAAACCCTAATAAAACAGACAAATACAATAGGTTTTCAGCACTTCGTGCTCGAAACCCTAATAATAATAAAACAGACAAATACAATAGGTTTTCAGCACTTCGTGCTCGAAACCCTAATTAAAGCTGCAAGCAGCATTTACCGGGTTTCGAGCATTAAAGCACGTCAGAGACGTCAGACGTCGTCGACCAGGCTGATACATCACATCGCATGCAGAAAAACGAAAGAGATGGTCAGAAACGGTTCATACAGACTATGTATGCTTACACACAGGTGCACCTATAGGACAAATATGTCACGTCCTTAATGTTAAGTCATTCAGATAATTTGTTAACGAGAATTAGTTTTTCAGATTTATACCGTAACATACAATTCAGAAATGGCCGTGTTTAGTTGAACTACAAGGCCAATGAGTCGTGGTATGGTGCAATGGTGTAAACAGACTGCAGACGTGCACATAAAACACACACACAGCAGCGCAGCAAACCGCAAGGACCTACAGTGGACAGCAAACACAGCTGGAAAGATAATGCTTGACTTATTTAATGTCCTCCTTAATTGTGTTCTGATAACTCCAGGACTAAGCATAAGGCAAAACCTGGCATGTTTGGTATCGTTGGACTCTGCAACAATTCAGGACTCCTGTGAAAAAAGTCCCATGAAAATACGGTGACTGCAGCCAAAGATTTACGTTTCTAAAATATGCTTCCGACCACTAGGTGTTGGTGCAACAAAACTGCAGGCTCCCTCAGGTCCTGACTGCCATCAGAATAACCAAGTACTGTGTCATTACGCATACGTTTGGCGAAGATACACCTTAAATACATTAGCTATCAGCAAAAAAACAGCTCTCATTCAGTGAAATTTCTCTGCTCTCTACTCACTTTTAAGTGAAAATAACAAATAACCACAGGGTGGCGCTACGAGAAAATTGTGCATGCAACGTCAGGTCATGACTTTGTTACATCTAGCTAGTATCATGGCTGAACACTTTAGTTTAGTGAAAAAAACAGTTGTAAGACCATTGGGCTCGCTCAATGTCAAAGGTTTTGTTCAATTATGAGGCCAACGAGTGGTGCAGGCATATTATTTTTTGGGTATTGCCTCAGACTCTGCTCAGCCATCAGCGTATCAAATCTGGTGAAAAAATGTCATTTCGTTGCGGAGGTATAACCATTTATGTGTAAAAAACACAAAATTTTGAGGTAATTTTTCGTTTTTTGCAATTTTCTGCCATTTCTGATAGAAATTTTAACATAACGCCAATAGACTTTTTTGTTCAGAAGGTAATGCAATGTTCTTCCTATGGTCGTTTCGAGTCGATCGGAATAACCCTCGCGGAGTTATTCGCGCATGTTTTGTAAGTGCTATTTTTGCTGTGCAGAACTAACCGTAAGGCGAAACCTGGCATGCTTGGTATCGTAGGACTCGGAAACAATTCAGGATGCTAAAAAAATAACTCCCATGAAAATCTCTTGACCACAGATAAAGTTATAGGCGTGAAAGTTGCAACCATTGCATAATCACAGTATTTAGTGCTATTTTCCCCGTTATAGCGCCATCTAGTGTCCAATCGGCGAGATTTTTATATCACGACCTTAGACCGATGGCCTACACATATGATTCAAGCCCCATGATGATATCTCAAACGCCTCTCGAGTTATGGCCGTTTAAATTTTTTAAGCTCCGCCCAGTTCGGTTTTTGGCCACTCGTTGCGTGTTTGAATACAAATTTCAACTTTTTTTCGATAATTATTCATATTCCCACTCCACAGAATCAATCAGCTTTCGTTAGGTTCAGATCGGATGAAAAACCTAGGACTAGTTCGCAAAAGTAGGTTTGAACGTTATCGCCAATAACTAACGAACCGTTTGATTGACAGCAACGCTTCAAGAGGCAAAGTTTTTCGTCATGAACCGATCTATCATATGATGTCATGTTTGTGTGTGTATGTCAAACGTCACGTGATACAGGCACCGAAATACGGTATTACGCCCCCTAGTGGCGAAATGACACCATAATTCTTACAGACCTTCTGGAGCAGTACACGAACAAGCACAGTGAGTGTCGTTCCGATCGACCTTCGTTTACCCTGTCAAATCAGCCCTCACACTTCATTGGCCGATGACGGCCATGTTTTTGCAGATACGCCAATGTCCTTCTAGACCCTCATGGTACATTGCACAAAGACACACCATACCAAATATGAAGTGTATCGGGCTTACGGTTGTGTAGTGATAGCCATTTTCGACCCTCAAGCTTATTATAGCGCCACCTAGTGGCCAAAATCCGCGTATTTTTTCCTGTGACCCCGGAGTGAGCTGATACACATGTGTACCAAACCGCGTTAAGATATCTCTAACCGTTCACGAGTTATAGCCATTTTCCTGGAGATAGTCTACTTCCGGTATTGAATTTTGGCGCCCCTTAGTGACACTAAAGCGAAATTACACATTCTGTTCGATAATTATTTACCTACTCACTCCACAGATTTCTCCTGCGTTGGAACGATTCCGATCGGGCGAAAAACCTAGGACTAGTTCAGTTTGGCTTGAAATGCATATTATGCAAATTAGCGAAAAAATTTGCATACCGGAAATGAAATCGGAGATATACATTTTTTAAGTTTGGAGCCAAGGATTACAATGATACCAAACACTTGAGTGTAGGATGTCCGGTTTAGGAGTTATGAGCCCCAACGCGTCGGGCATCGCTATAGCGCCACCTATGGGCCGATTTGGCTGATTCACTGTATCTGAGTAGCCTGCTAATATACAACCAGTTGACCAAGTGGCAAGTTTCTACGACTTACAGTTTGTGCTGGGCGACGCGTTTTATGGCGGAAAAATAATAATAATTAAAGCTGCAAGCAGCATTTACCGGGTTTCGAGCATTAAAGCACGTCAGAGACGTCAGATGTCGTCGACCAGGCTGATACACCACATCGCATGCAGAAAAACGAAAGAGATGGTCAGAAACGGTTCATACAGACTATGTATGCTTACACACAGGTGCACCTAAAGGACAAATATGTCACGTCCTTAATGTTAAGTCATTCAGATAATTTGTTAACGAGAATTAGTTTTTCAGATTTATACCGTAACATACAATTCAGAAATGGCCGTGTTTAGTTGAACTACAAGGCCATTGAGTCGTGGTATGGTGCAATGGTGTAAACAGACTGCAGACGTGCACATAAGGCACACACACAGCAGCGCAGCAAACCGCAAGGACCTACAGTGGACAGCAAACACAGCTGGAAAGATAATGCTTGACTTATTTAATGTCCTCCTTAATTGTGTTCTGATAACTCCAGGACTAAGCATAAGGCAAAACCTGGCATGTTTGGTATCGTTGGACTCTGCAACAATTCAGGACTCCTGTGAAAAAAGTCCCATGAAAATACGGTGACTGCAGCCAAAGATTTACGTTTCTAAAATATGCTTCCGACCACTAGGTGTTGGTGCAACAAAACTGCAGGCTCCATCAGGTCCTGACTGCCATCAGAATAACCAAGTACTGTGTCATTACGCATACGTTTGGCGAAGATACACCTTAAATACATTAGCTATCAGCAAAAAAACAGCTCTCATTCAGTGAAATTTCTCTGCTCTCTACTCACTTTTAAGTGAAAATAACAAATAACCACAGGGTGGCGCTACGACAAAATTGTGCATGCAACGTCAGGTCATGACTTTGTTACATCTAGCTAGTATCATGGCTGAACACTTTAGTTTAGTGAAAAAAACAGTTGTAAGACCATTGGGCTCGCTCAATGTCAAAGGTTTTGTTCAATTATGAGGCCAACGAGTGGTGCAGGCATATTATTTTTTGGGTATTGCCTCAGACTCTGCTCAGCCATCAGCGTATCAAATCTGGTGAAAAAATGTCATTTCGTTGCGGAGGTATAACCCTCTATGTGTAAAAAACACAAAATTTTGAGGTAATTTTTCGTTTTTTGCAATTTTCTGCCATTTCTGATAGAAATTTTAACATAACGCCACTAGACTTTTTTGTTCAGAAGGTAATGCAATGTTCTTCCTATGGTCGTTTAAAGTCAATCGGAATAATCCTCGCAGAGTTATTCGTGCATGTTTTGTAAGTGCTATTTTTGCTGTGCAGAACTAACCGTAAGGCGAAACCTGGCATGCTTGGTATCGTAGGACTCGGAAACAATTCAGGATGCTAAAAAACTAACTCCCATGAAAATCTCTTGACCACAGATAAAGTTATAGGCGTGAAAGTTGCAACCATTGCATAATCACAGTATTTAGTGCTATTTTCCCCGTTATAGCGCCATCTAGTGTCCAATCGGGGAGCTTTTTATATCACGACCTTAGACCGATGGCCTACACATATGATTCAAGACCCATGATGATATCTCAAACGCCTCTCGAGTTATGGCCGTTTAAATGTTTTAAGCTCCGCCCAGTTCGATTTTTGGCCACTCCTTGCGTGTTTGAATACAAATTTCAACTTTTTTTCGATAATTATTCATAATCCCACTCCACAGAATCAATTAGCATTCGTTAGGTTCAGATCACATGAAAAACCTAGGACTAGTTCGCAAAAGTAGGTTTGAACGTTATCGCCAATAACTAACGAACCGTTTGACTGACAGCAACGCTTCAAGAGGCAAAGTTTTTCGTCATGAACCGATCTATCATATGTTGTCATGTTTGTGTATGTATGTCAAACGTCACGTGATACAGGCACCGAAATACGGTATTACGCCCCCTAGTATCCAAATGACACCATAATTCCTACAGACCTTCTGGAGCAGTACACGAACAAGCACAGTGAGTGTCGTTCCGATCGACCTTCGTTAACCCTGTCAAATCAGCCCTCACACTTCATTGGCCGATGACGGCCATGTTTTTGCAGATACGCCAATGTCCTTCTAGACCCTCATGGTACATTGCACAAAGACACACCATACCAAATATGAAGTGTATCGGGCTTACGGTTGTGTAGTGATAGCCATTTTCGACCTCAAGCTTATTATAGCGCCACCTAGTGGCCAAAATCCGCGTATTTTTTCCTGTGACCCCGGAGTGAGCTGATACACATGTGTACCAAACCGCGTTAAGATATCTCTAACCGTTCACGAGTTATAGCCATTTTCCTGGAGATAGTCTACTTCCGGTATTGAATTTTGGCGCCCCTTAGTGACACTGAAGTGAAATTACACATTCTGTTCGATAATTATTTACCTACTCACTCCACAGATTTCTCCTGCGTTGGAACGATTCCGATCGGGCGAAAAACCTAGGACTAGTTCATTTTGGCTTGAAATGCATATTATGCAAATTAGCGAAAAAATTTGCATACCGGAAATGAAATCGGAGATATACATTTTTTAAGTTTGGAGCCAGGGATTACAATGATACCAAACACTTGAGTGTAGGATGTCCGGTTTAGGAGTTATGAGCCCCAACGCGTCGGGCATTGCTATAGCGCCACCTATGGGCCGATTTGGCTGATTCACTGTATCTGAGTAGCCTGCTAATATACAACCAGTTGACCAAGTGGCAAGTTTCTACGACTTACGGTTTGTGCTGGGCGACGCGTTTTATGGCGGAAAAATAATAATAATAATAATAATAATAATAATAATAATAATAAAACAGACAAATACAATAGGTTTTCAGCACTTCGTGCTCGAAACCCTAATAATAATAATAATAATAATAAAACAGACAAATACAATAGGTTTTCAGCACTTCGTGCTCGAAACCCTAATAATTAAAGCTGCAAGCAGCGTTTACCGGGTTTCGAGCATTAAAGCACATACAACATGTCAGATGTCGTCGACCAGGCTGATACACCACATCGCATCCAGAAAAACGTAAGAGATGGTCAGAAACGGTTCAGACAGACTATGTAGCTTACACACAGGTGCACCTATAGGACAAACATGTCACATCCTTAATGTTAAGTCATTCTGATAATTTGTTAACGAGAATTAGTTTTTCAGATTTATACCGTAAAATACAATTCAGAAATGGCCGTGTTTAGTTGAATTACAAGGCCATTGAGTCGGGTTCAAGCGATTTGGGACCTTAAGACCTTTCAGGGCATGCCTGTGTAGTTTTGCTGAATTGTACAAAATAAATTATAAAAAATAAGCTACCTCACACACCTGTTCAAGGTCATCAGCAAAAAAGGTGCTATCATTCAGTGAAATGTCTCCCTCTCTTCTCACGAAGCATTGACAAATAGAACACTGAAGGAAATGTTTGTGGTGCTTACAGTGGCAAAACTTGGGTCACAAAATGTTAAAATAGTGTAAAAAAGTCAAACGAGCCGAACACCATATCTCTACGATGTTCTGATACAAAGATACAGCTCTTGCTAAATGGTTGCTAGGGTATTCTGATTGGTTGCTAGGGAGTGAATTGCAATCCACCACTGATTATACTCAAAGCCATGAAAGGCATAATCCACGATGACTCATGATTTTAGATATAAGGTTGCAGTATTTTTAAGTCAAAATTACAAATAACCACTAGGTGGCGCTATGAAAAACTTGTGCATGCAACGTCATGAATGTGTTACATCTAGCTAGTATCATGGCTATACACTTAAGTTTAGTGAAAAAAACTGTTGTATGACCATTGTGCTAGCTCAACGTCAAAGGTTTTGTTCAATTATGAGGCCAACTAGTGGTGCAGGCATACCATTTTTTTTGTATTGCCTCAGACTCTGCTCAGACATCAGCGTATCAAATCTGGTAAAAAAATATCATTTCGTTGCGGAGTTATAACCATTTATGTGTAAAAAACACAAAATTTGGATTAAATTTTTTGTTTTTTGCAATTTTCGGCCATTTCTGATGGAAATTTTAACATAATGCCAATAGAACTTTTTGTTCAGAAGGTAATACAATATTCTTCCTATGGTCGTTTCGAGTCGATCGGAGGAACCCTCGCGGAGTTATTCGCGCATGTTTTTTAAGCGCTATTTTCCTGTGCAGAACCAACCGTAAAGCAAAACCTGGCATGCTTGGTATCATTGGACTCGGCAACAATTCAGGACTCCAAGGAAAAACGTCGCATGAAAATACGTTAAACTCAGCCGAAGTTATAAGCATTATTCGATTCGTATGACCACTAGGTGGCGCTGTGACGAAACGATGCATGAAACCTCAGGCCATGACTCTCATCACAAGTACCAAGTGTCGTGTTGATACTTCATTCCTGTCCCCAGTTATAGCCAATAATGTTCTAGTGCCTGCCCACAATTCAGACGTGTGGGCGTGGCATGTTGACCGTGAGTCGAAAGTTCAACTTTTTTTTGATAATTATTGATATTCAAACTCCAAGGAACATTTTAGCACTGGAATGATTCCGATCGGGCGAAAAACCTAGGACTAGTTCGTTTTTATTTTTTTCGACAAAATCGAAAATAGCGGAAAATTTTTCATGACGGAAATGAAAACGGAGATATACATTTTTTAAGTTTGGAGCCAGGGATTACAATGATATCAAACACTTGAGTGTATGATGGCCGGTTTAGGAGTTATGAGCCCAAACGCGTCGGGCATTGCTATAGCGCCACCTATGGGCCGATTTGGCTGGTTCACTGTATCTGAGTAGCCTGCTAATATACAACCAGTTGACCAAGTGGCAAGTTTCTACGACTTACGGTTTGTGCTGGGCGACGCGTTTTATGGCGGAAAAATAATAATAATAATAATAATAATAATAAATATAGCTGCAAGCAGCAATTGCCGGGTTTCGAGCTTTAAGGCAACGTCAAAAACCTCACACGTCGCTTACCAGGCGGAGCAGTTACACCAGAACACAGCCACAATGAATGATAGACCACCTCGCTCCAGAAAAATGAAAGAGATGGTCAAAAAAAGATCATACAGACTATGTATGCTTACACACAGGTGCACCTACAAGACAAACATGTGATGTCCTTAATGTGACGTTATGAGGATAATTTGTTAACTAGAATTAGTTTTTCAGATTTATAATGTAACATACAATTCAGAAATGGCCGTGTTTAGTTGAACTACAAGGCCATTGAGTCGTGGTATGGTGCAATGGTGCAAACAGACTGCACACGTGTACATAAGACAGAAACACAGCAGCGCAGCAGACCGCAAGGACCTACAGTGAACAGTAACCCCAGGACTAAGCATAAGGCAAAACTGGGCATGTTTGGTATCGTTGGACTCTACAACAATTCAGGACTCCTGTGAAAAAAGTCCCATAAAAATATGGTGACTGCAGCCAAAGTTGTAGGCGTGTAAAATATGCTTCCGAAACTGAAGGCTCCCTCAGGTCCTGACTGCCATCAGAATTACCAAGTACCATGTCATTATGCATACGTTTGGTGAAGATACAACCTTAAATACATTAGTTATCAGCAAAAAAACGGCTCTCATTCAGTGAAATCTCTCCATATAACCATTTATGTGTAAAAAACGACAAATTTTGAGGTAATTTCGTTTTTTGCAATTTTCGGCCATTTCTGATGGAAATTTTAACATAACGCCAATAGACTTTTTTGTTCAGAAGGTAATGCAATGTTCTTCCTATGGTCGTTTCGAGTCGATCGGAATAACCCTCGCGGAGTTATTCGCGTGTGTTTTTTAAGCGCTATTTTCCTGTGCAGAACTAACTGTAAGGCGAAATCTGGCATGCTTAGTATCGTAGGACTCGGAAACAATTCAGGATGCTAAAAAAATAACTCCCATGAAAATCTCTTGACCACAGATAAAGTTATAGGCGTGAAAGTTGCAACCATTGCATAATCACAGTATTTAGTGCTATTTTCCCCGTTATAGCGCCATCTAGTGTCCAATCGGCGAGCTTTTCATATCACGACCTTAGACCGATGGCCTACACATATGATTCAAGCCCCATGATGATATCTCAAACGCCTCTCGAGTTATGGCCGTTTAAATGTTTTAAGCTCCGCCCAGTTCGGTTTTTGGCCACTCCTTGCGTGTTTGAATACAAATTTCAACTTTTTTTCGATAATTATTCATTTTCCCACTCCACAGAATCAATCAGCTTTCGTTAGGTTCAGATCGGATGAAAAACCTAGGACTAGTTCGCAAAAGTAGGTTTGAACGTTATCGCCAATAACTAACGAACCGTATGATTGACAGCAACGCTTCAAGAGGCAAAGTTTTTCGTCATGAACCGATCTATCATATGATGTCATGTTTGTGTGTGTATGTCAAACGTCACGTGATAAAGGCACCGAAATACGGTATTACGCCCCCTAGTGGCGAAATGACACCATAATTCTTACAGACCTTCTGGAGCAGTACACGAACAAGCACAGTGAATGTCGTTCCGATCGACCTTCGTTAACCCTGTCAAATCAGCCCTCACACTTCATTGGCCGATGACGGCCATGTTTTTGCAGATACGCCAATGTCCTTCTAGACCCTCATGGTACATTGCACAAAGACACACCATACCAAATATGAAGTGTATCGGGCTTACGGTTGTGTAGTGATAGCCATTTTCGACCTCAAGCTTATTATAGCGCCACCTAGTGGCCAAAATCCGCGTATTTTGTCCTGTGACCCGGGAGTGAGCTGATACACATGTGTACCAAACCGCGTTAAGATATCTCTAACCGTTCACGAGTTATAGCCATTTTCCTGGAGATAGTCTACTTCCGGTATTGAATTTTGGCGCCCCTTAGTGACACTGAAGCGAAATTACACATTCTGTTCGATAATTATTCACCTACTCACTCCACAGATTTCTTCTGCGTTGGAACGATTCCGATCGGGCGAAAAACCTAGGACTAGTTCATTTTGGCTTGAAATGCATATTATGCAAATTAGCGAAAAAAATTGCATACCGGAAAAGAAATCGGAGATATACATTTTTTAAGTTTGGAGCCAGGGATTACAATGATACCAAACACTTGAGTGTAGGATGTCCGGTTTAGGAGTTATGAGCCCCAACGCGTCGGGCATTGCTATAGCGCCACCTATGGGCCGATTTGGCTGATTCACTGTATCTGAGTAGCCTGCTAATATACAACCAGTTGACCAAGTGGCAAGTTTCTACGACTTACGGTTTGTGCTGGGCGACGCGTTTTATGGCGGAAAAATAATAATAATAATAATAATAATAATAATAATAATAATAAAACAGACAAATACAATAGGTTTTCAGCACTTCGTGCTCGAAACCCTAATAATAATAAATATAGCTGCAAGCAGCGATTAGCGGGGTTCAAGCGATCTGGGACCTTAAAGGGGTCATAGCGTGAAAATCTCACTTTTCCATGTGGAAGTGCTATAATTGGGTCCCCAGTTCTTCTATCAACCTAGACAACGTAAAACAGATCAACCCAGTAACTTTCTTTGGGAAAACCATTCTCTGTAAGCATGTGAAAATTTACGTAGTTCAAATTTGACCTGTTTTGTGAGGTAGGTAGCAAAGCGAATTACAATAATACTGCCCCCTTTATCTGCACTATCCAACCACAGCACTGCCATTTAGTGCAGAGAGAAAGAAGGGAAAAAAATAATTGACCTCACAATTGAGATTCAATTACAACAAACCACCATCATTGTGATTAGTGTTTGCATTTCATCCACTCATTTGCATTTTAAAGGAAACAGCCAAAAACGGCACACTTTTGCTCCGGCCTACAAAGTGTCAATTTTAACATGCAATCATAAATGGTCTGTGGAGTATTTTGAGGTAACACTTCACATACACAGTCTGGGGACACAAACAATTTATTTTACATCTTAATAAAATCTCATAATATGACCCCTTTAAGGGCATGCCTGTGTAGATTTGCTGCTACTTAGAATCTGGAATACTAACATGTTACCAATTTTCTGTAGAGAATATGATGTGGTGCATGCAAGGGCAAGATTTGCCACACAAAAGGTTTCAAAAATTGTTAACAAGAGACAAAACAGCCCACCACAAGTTCTCTACGATGTTCTGATATAGAGATATACGTCTCACAGGGCTAACCTATAACACAGCAATGGTGAAGAATAAGCTAACACACACACAGAAGCAGAAATGGCAGGGTTAGGAAATAATACTTTGAAATAAATGACCAATCTCCATATGCTTGGTGTCCTTGAAGATTCCATCAACCTATTTAAATGTTTAACCCTTGTCCGATTGTCACATGACTGTTAAAACGGATACCAACAGAATGATTGATGAAATGTTATTTTAACATAATAATAGGGACTTCATAAATCATGTATCCATTGATGAAACCTGTGAACACATTTTGGATTTGGAAACAATAAAGCAATGTTACATATTTTAATAAAAACATTTTCAGGCTCTGTCATGTTAAATTGTCAAATAGTGGTATAGCTCTGCAATCATTGTTATGTGATTATAGGCTGGGCCAATACATAACTGATCCAACTATGTTTTCAATATCAAATTCTGTCAATAACAAATGTCATGTCATTTAGTAGACTTGCAGCATATTTGCTGGTGAGCATTTGTCTGTGGTCACTTTCATAAAGTGCAGCCATTTAGTTGGGTTCTGGCAGGTCATTTGTGTGAATAATATCCAAATGCATTATTACGTGAAGTTTTGGGCTGCAATATTTTAAAAAGAACGTATAAAAATGTAACTACTTTGTATTATACATCATGTCATGACACGTTTATGTCATGGAAGGTAGACTAGAATCCTAATGCTACTGATGTAAATACAGCCAGACATACAGTCTTGTTCAAAATAATAGCAGTACAATGTGACTAACCAGAATAATCAAGGTTTTTAGTTTATTTTTTATTGCTACGTGGCAAACAAGTTACCAGTAGGTTCAGTAGATTCTCAGAAAACTAATGAGACCCAGCATTCATGATATGCACGCTCTTAAGGCTGTGCAATTGGGCAATTAGTTGAATTAGTTGAAAGGGGTGTGTTCAAAAAAATAGCAGTGTGGTATTCAATCACTGAGGTCATCAATTTTGTGAAGAAACAGGTGTGAATCAGGTGGCCCCTATTTAAGGATGAAGCCAACACTTGTTGAACATGCATTTGAAAGCTGAGGAAAATGGGTCGTTCAAGACATTGTTCAGAAGAACAGCGTACTTTGATTAAAAAGTTGATTGGAGAGGGGAAAACCTATAAAGAGGTGCAAAAAATGATAGGCTGTTCAGCTAAAATTATCTCCAATGCCTTAAAATGGAGAGAAAAACCAGAGAGACGTGGAAGAAAACGGAAGACAACCATCAAAATGGATAGAAGAATAACCAGAATGACAAAGGCTCAGCCAATGATCACCTCCAGGATGATCAAAGACAGTCTGGAGTTACCTGTAAGTACTGTGACAGTTAGAAGACGTCTGTGTGAAGCTAATCTATTTTCAAGGATCCCCCGCAAAGTCCCTCTGTTAAAAAAAGGCATGTGCAGAAGAGGTTACAATTTGCCAAGGAACACATCAACTGGCCTAAAGAGAAATGGAGGAACATTTTGTGGACTGATGAGAGTAAAATTGTTCTTTTTGGGTCCAAGGGCCACAGGCAGTTTGTGAGACGACCCCCAAACTCTGAATTCAAGCCACAGTACACAGTGAAGACAGTGAAGCATGGAGGTGCAAGCATCATGATATGGGCATGTTTCTCCTACTATGGTGTTGGGCCTATTTATCGCATACCAGGGATCATGGATCAGTTTGCATATGTTAAAATACTTGAAGAGGTCATGTTGCCCTATGCTAAAGAGGACATGCCCTTGAAATGGTTGTTTCAACAAGACAATGACCCAAAACACACTAGTAAATGGGCAAAGTCTTGGTTCCAAACCAACAAAATTTATGTTATGGAGTGGCCAGCCCAATCTCCAGACCTTAATCCAATTGAGAACTTGTGGGGTGATATCAAAAATGCTGTTTCTGAAGCAAAACCAAGAAATGTAAATGAATTGTGGAATGTTGTTAAAGAATCATGGAGTGGAATAACAGCTGAGAGGTGCCACAAGTTGGTTGACTCCATGCCACACAGATGTCAAGCAGTTTTAAAAAACTGTGGTCATACAACTAAATATTAGTTTAGTGATTCACAGGATTGCTAAATCCCAGAAAAAAAAATGTTTGTACAAAATAGTTTTGAGTTTGTACAGTCAAAGGTAGACACTGCTATTTTTTGAACACACCCCTTTCAACTAATTGCCCAATTGCACAGCCTTAAGAGCGTGCATATCATGAATGCTGGGTCTTGTTTGTTTTCTGAGAATCTACTGAACCTACTGGTAACTTGTTTGCCACGTAACAATAAAAAATATACTAAAAACCTTGATTATTCTGGTTAGTCACATTGTACTGCTATTATTTTGAACAAGACTGTATATCATCTTGATAGCAGCAATTCATTTCTGATTATGCTCAGAGTTTTGGGGATAATGGAAAACTTTAATCCATATCTTTATGATTTCCTTTAAACATGCATGCTGCAATTCAATCGTACAAATGGCACCTACACCACTGTGTGACATCACATGAAATCTATGCATACAACAGCAAATATTCAAATTCATTACATTTTGTACTTGATAAATCTATACACACAGAGGACAGAAAAAATTTACTACACTGATTTTATTTTTGTTGACTGAAAAACCTAGGATGAGTTTTGAAAAATTGTTTTTGTAATTCAAACTTAAACAACTAAAGGAATAAGACTTACAATTGGTGATCAAAATTTGGCATTTATATTGGCTCACAGACTACAGGAAATTGTACTGCATTGGCTTTACTGTTGTTGAGTGAAAAACCAAGTATTAGTTCACAAAATATTTTTTTTCATATAAACATGAACATCTAGAGCAATGGTTCTCTACTCTGTTTCTGGAGGACCACTGCTCTGCACATTTTGTATGTTTCTCTCATCTGACACAATCAGTTTAGTTCATAGAAATCTCTACTATTGTGCTGATTATTTGAAGCAGGTGTGTTGAGAACCACTGATCTGTTTACTTTAAACACATTGTGTTAGACGCAAAGATTTTCAGAAAGATGAACTAAAAATCCTCACAGAGACTTGAGAACATAAAACAAACAGGCCCATCAGTTTAGTTGTAATCTCACACCATTTCGCTTGACTCGTACATGGTAAATGCTGGTTGGCTGTTGGTTGGCATGTTTTCTAAGATATGTAATTATCCTAATAGACCATTATAAGAATCTGAAAGCATATGTTATGTGCAAAATAACAAGTAGGTCAGACAAATATTTATGTGTCGTATACATATGCTATAGTCATCGTTCTTTGTTCTTAGTTTATAGCGCCACCTAGTGGACAATCTCTGCAATTTTTTGCATGTGACCTCGGCCTAGGTCTATACATATGTGTACCAAGTTTTGTGTTGATATCTCATTCCTATCATAAATGATAGCCATTTAAGTATTTGTGCCCCCGCCTCTTCGTACTTTTGACCATGGTGTTGAGACGACGAGTGCAAAGTTCAACTTTTTTTTGATAATTATTGATATTCAGTGTCTAAGGAATATTCCAGCACTGGATTGGTTCAGATCGGTCAAAAAACCTAGGACTAGTTCGCAAAAGTAGGTTTAAAAGAAAATGATGAATATCTCACAAACGATTCGACTGAGACAAGTGCTTCTTGAGGCAATGTCGTTCATTTTAAGTACCTCTATTAAATGATATGAGGATCTTGTTGATATCTGAAACACTGCATAATACACAATCACTTAAACACTGAAAAAACGTCATAGCGCCCCCCGGAGGCCGAATTTTTTCTTACTCTGCACAGACCTTCATGGCCAAGAGACAAACAGGCCCACCGCGTTTCGTTTCGATCGGCCTCCGTTAACCCTGCCTAATAGCTGCTTTTTCTTGATTGGCCGATGGCGGCCATGTTTTTTGACCTACGCGAAATTCCTTTGAGACATAGATAGCACCCTAGACCAGGAGCACCGGTGCCAAATCTTAAGTTGATCGGTTCCATATTTCTCTGGTTACAGCCCTTCAAAGTTGAGGTGGTGTTATAGCGCCAACTAGTGGTCAAGCGATGCAATTTTTTTCACGTGACCCCAGAATAGTCCGCTGTATATGTGTACCAAATTTGGTTTCGATACCTCTTTCCAGTCCCAAGTTATAGTCATTTAAGTCCAAGAAGCTCCGCCCATTGGGGGCGTTTGGGCGTGGCTTGACGACGACAAGTATAAAGTTCAACTTTTTTTTGATAACTTTTTATATTCACACTCCAAGGAATATTACAGCACTGGAACGGTTCCGATCGGACAAAAAACCTAGGACTAGTTCATTTTTATTTTTTTCGACAAAATCGAAAATAGCGGAAAAATTTTAATGACGGAAATGAAATCGGAGATATACATTTTGTTCGTCTTGACGCAAGGAATCCAGGGATATAAGACACTTGACATTAGGACAAGAATTGTGGAAGTTATGAGCATCAACGCGTTTGCCATCGCTATAGCGCCCCCCATAGGCCGATTGTGGTGACACTCTGTCAACTTCGCGCACGAATGAGACCTACCATTTGGCCAAGTCTCAAGTCTCTAGGCCTTACGGTTTGGTCTGCACGTTCCGTTTTACGGCAGAAGAAAAATAATAAATAGAATAATAATAAAAATCCATACAAATACAATAGGGTTTCAGCCCTACGGGCTTGAACCCCTAATAATAATAAAACAGACAAATACAATAGGTTTTCAGCACTTCGTGCTCGAAACCCTAATAATAATAATAATAATAAAACAGACAAATACAATAGGTTTTCAGCACTTCGTGCTCGAAACCCTAATTAAAGCTGCAAGCAGCATTTACCGGGTTTCGAGCATTAAAGCACGTCAGAGACGTCAGACGTCGTCGACCAGGCTGATACACCACATCGCATGCAGAAAAACGAAAGAGATGGTCAGAAACGGTTCATACAGACTATGTATGCTTACACACAGGTGCACCTATAGGACAAATATGTCACATCCTTAATGTTAAGTCATTCCGATAATTTGTTAACGAGAATTAGTTTTTCAGATTTATACCGTAACATACAATTCAGAAATGGCCGTGTTTAGTTGAACTACAAGGCCATTGAGTCGTGGTATGGTGCAATGGTGTAAACAGACTGCAGACGTGCACATAAGGCACACACACAGCAGTGCAGCAAACCACAAGGACCTACAGTGGACAGCAAACACAGCTGGAAAGATAATGCTTGACTTATTTAATGTCCTCCTTAATTGTGTTCTGATAACTCCAGGACTAAGCATAAGGCAAAACCTGGCATGTTTGGTATCGTTGGACTCTGCAACAATTCAGGACTCCTGTGAAAAAAGTCCCATGAAAATACGGTGACTGCAGCCAAAGATTTAGGTTTCTAAAATATGCTTCCGACCACTAGGTGTTGGTGCAACAAAACTGCAGGCTCCCTCAGGTCCTGACTGCCATCAGAATTACCAAGTACTGTGTCATTACGCATACGTTTGGCGAAGATACAACCTTAAATACATTAGCTATCAGCAAAAAAACAGCTCTCATTCAGTGAAATTTCTCTGCTCTCTACTCACTTTTAAGTGAAAATAACAAATAACCACAGGGTGGCACTACGACAAAATTGTGCATGCAACGTCAGGTCATGACTTTGTTACATCTAGCTAGTATCATGGCTGAACACTTTAGTTTAGTGAAAAAAACAGTTGTAAGACCATTGGGCTCACTCAATGTCAAAGGTTTTGTTCAATTTTGAGGCCAACTAGTGGTGCAGGCATATTATTTTTTGGGTATTGCCTCAGACTCTGCTCAGACATCAGTGTATCAAATCTGGTGAAAAAATGTCATTTCGTTGCGGGGGTATAACCATTTATGTGTAAAAACGACAAATTTTGGGGTAATTTTTCGTTTTTTGTAATTTTCTGCCATTTCTGATGAAAATTTTAACATAACGCCAATAGACTTTTTTGTTCAGAAGGTAATGCAATGTTCTTCCTATGGTCGTTTCGAGTCGATCGGAATAACCCTCGCGGAGTTATTCGCACGTGTTTTTTAAGCGCTATTTTCCTGTGCAGAACTAACTGTAAGGCGAAACCTGGCATGCTTGGTATCGTAGGACTCGGAAACAATTCAGGATGCTAAAAACACAACTCCCATGAAAATCTCTTGACCACAGATAAAGTTATAGGCGTGAAAGTTGGAACCATTGCATAATCACAGTATTAAGTGCCATTTTCCCCGTTATAGCGCCATCTAGTGTCCGATCGGCGAGATTTTTATATCACGACCTTAGACCGATGGCCTACACATATGATTCAAGCCCCATGATGATATCTCAAACCGTTCTCGAGTTATGGCCGTTTAAATGTTCTAAGCTCCGCCCAGTTCGGTTTTTGGCCACTCCTCCCTTGTATGAATACAAATTTCAACTTTTTTTCGATAATTATTCATGTTCACACTCCACAGAGTCAATCAGCCTTGGTTAGGTTCAGATCGGACGAAAAACCTAGGACTAGTTCGCAAAAGTAGGTTTGAACGTTATCGCCAATAACTAACGAACCGTTTGATTGACAGCAACGCTTCAAGAGGCAAAGTTTTTCGTCATGAACCGATCTATCATATGATGTCATGTTTGTGTGTGTATGTCAAACGTCACGTGATACAGGCACCGAAAAACGGTATTACGCCCCCTAGTGGCCAAATGACACCATAATTCTTACAGACCTTCTGGAGCAGTACACGAACAAGCACAGTGAGTGTCGTTCCGATCGACCTTCGTTAACCCTGTCAAATCAGCCCTCACACTTCATTGGCCGATGACGGCCATGTTTTTGCAGATACGCCAATGTCCTTCTATACCCTCATGGTACATTGCACAAAGACACACTATACCAAATATGAAGTGTATCGGGCTTACGGTTGTGTAGTGATAGCCATTTTCGACCTCAAGCTTATTATAGCGCCACCTAGTGGCCAAAATCCGCGTATTTTTTCCTGTGACCCCGGAGTGAGCTGATACACATGTGTACCAAACCGTGTTAAGATATCTCTAACCGTTCACGAGTTATAGCCATTTTCCTGGAGATAGTCTACTTCCGGTATTGAATTTTGGCGCCCCTTAGTGACACTGAAGCGAAATTACACATTCTGTTCGATAATTATTTACCTACTCACTCCACAGATTTCTCCTGCGTTGGAACGATTCCGATCGGGCGAAAAACCTAGGACTAGTTCATTTTGGCTTGAAATGCATATTATGCAAATTAGCGAAAAAATTTGCATACCGGAAATGAAATCGGAGATATACATTTTTTAAGTTTGGAGCCAGGGATTACAATGATACCAAACACTTGAGTGTAGGATGTCCGGTTTAGGAGTTATGAGCCCCAACGCGTCGGGCATTGCTATAGCGCCACCTATGGGCCGATTTGGCTGATTCACTGTATCTGAGTAGCCTGCTAATATACAACCAGTTGACCAAGTGGCAAGTTTCTACGACTTACGGTTTGTGCTGGGCGACGCGTTTTATGGCGGAAAAATAATAATAATAATAATAAATATAGCTGCTAGCAGCGATTACCGGGGTTCAAGCCATTTAGATCACAAGACGTTTAAGGACATGGCCATATAGATATTCTGCATTGTATATTGTACACACACACGTTTATCTGAGAAAGGAGAAACAAGACTGTTAAAGAACAAGACTTAATATTGACATGGTTACACCCTCATTTGGTATGTTTTTTTTATAAAAAACAAAAAATATATAATTCTTACTGCAAATGTCGTGTAAGTGCCTCCAAAATTATGTTCACGTTTCACAGCTTTCATAAAATGAAATGAGTGTTAAAACTGATAACTCAGAACAATTGAAGTGGTAGTCTTTAACTAAATGTGATTTTAATATTATAACAGTAAAATCATGAAGTTAAAAGTGCAGTGTGTACATTTTAGCGGCGTCTAGTGGTGAGGTCACGAATTGCAACCAATGGCTTAGTCCACTGCTCACCCCTCGCTTTTGAAACACATAGAGAAGCTACGGTAGCCGCCACCAGACAAACATTTCATCGTCGGAGACAACTTAGTAAAAAAATTTCCATTAGGGGCTTCTGTAGAAAAATGGCGCCACAAAATGGTGACTTCCATGTAAGGGGACACTCGGTGTATGTAGATAAAAAGGTCTCGTTCTAAGGTAATAAACACATACCGGTTCATTATGAAAGGTCTTTATACACCCCTGATAATATAGTTTTTTATATCATTTTGCATTTCTGTCAAGAGATCCTTCTAAAATTTACACACTGCACCTTTAAATGTGAACAGATTTCTATTAATAGTAAACTTAGATGATGATTACTCTTTAACTGTGTTTTCTGTGAGTGCAAATGTCAGCCAGTGATTGATCCTCTTCTACCATCTAGTGGACATAACGGAAAATTGCACCTAAAAACCACAATAAGGAATTTGAGTATATTGCCTGATCTCAATAATACATTGTATGCTTTGTCATAAGCTTTAGGGGCCGTTCGTCAGAGCCGTTTTCAAAATGACTGTGTGATAGCTATACTTCTGCAAAGTTGTTTTTGTATTTGATATATATATATTTATACAGTGTAGAGAAAATTGTACTGCACTGGCTTTACTGTTGTTGAGTGTAAGAACTGAAACAATTTAATAAACATAACCAGATACTTTATCTGAATGGTGGATGATGTTATTAAATCGTGTCAATAACAAATATCATTTCATTTAGCAGATTCATGTTCATGTCCTTTAATCGAGTACCATGAAGGCTTTCTGTTTTAATTAGGTAAATAAAGTGAGGTATGCAAGTTATTAAACCGTATATATTTTTATGGACAAAAGGAACATATACACAAACATGCTCTGCACATTTTGTATGTTTCTCTCATCTGAAACAGTCATTTTAGTTCATAGAGATATATTCTGTAGGTCTTACTAAATGGTTGCTTGTTTAAATCTTTTAGACTATTTTTTTTATTAACAAACGTAATTGTTCTTAAAGAACATATATATTCTTTGACATAAATATTATGTGCAAACATACAAGTATTTCAGATGACAGCCTCTGTCATATTATAGTAGGCCTAAACATAACAAATCCAGATGTGTTGTTTATATCAAATGGAGTTAATAACAAATATGATGTCATTAAGCAAATGTCAGTCAGATTTGCTATTAAGCACTTATTTGTGTTCACACATGTGCTGTGCTTGAGTAAGTTTTCAGTAAATCATTTACATTTAAAACAACCAATTATATCATAACATTACAATTTCATTGCAATAATTCTATAAACAATTATTAAAAACTTTATAAGACACATCATGACATGTTTATGTCATGGAAAATAGATTAAAATACTAAAGCTACTGATAACCAAATATATATTCTCTTTATGTGTGATTATTAGTAATTATTTCTAATGTTGGCCTGTTCTTTAAGGATCCACATATTTACAGCAATCTTTTTCATACCTTTAGGATTTGAAGAATTCTAAGACAACATTTGAAGCTTTATAACTTTATTGGGTTGTTTCCCACAGGTTTAAATTGATGCATGACTAGCCATTAGTTATTTAAAAACATTTAGGTACTTTTTACAAACAAACCTTTTAAAAAACATTACTGGTGTACATCTTAAGACAAAACTATGGCCCTGATATATTTAAAGATAGGCCATTGTAAGCTATTTTCAAGTAAGACAACTAAAACATAAACCTAAATTTTAGTCTGTAACTACACTTAAACCAATGGTCAGTAACATTAATCTCTAAGACTAGTCTTAAAAGTTAGTCATACATTTTTGTCTTCATGACTGAACATAACTGCTTTAAGTATCATGTGAAAAAATATTTAAATTTTTTAAATTATATTTAAATCCAAATAGTAAGACTGATTAGCCCTAACTAACTACTAGTTCTTCAGACTAGTCCTTAAAACACAGTTTTAACTTAATTATTCAACCAGCCCTAGTCTTGGAAAGACATATATTGTCTGATCTTAATAAAACTATTAATATTTTGTCATAAGCTTCACATTACTAGTTAATTGGTTAGATATACTTAGTCTGGCCCATTTTGAAAATGTCACATTTCAAAATGCTTGAATTGATAACCTCAAGTCTTTTAGTTTTAATGAGGTAAATGACTGCAGATCATTGAATCTTATAATAATTTTCATGCAGATGCAAACCCATGGACAAAAGGAACATAACAGCAGTTACAAATGAAATAGTGAATACAGGTTAGAAATGGTTCCCACATCACTGTGAGACATCATATCAAATCTAGGAATACAACGGCAAAAGTTTATTTTATGTTTCATATTGATATTTGCCCAGATAGTACAGCAAATTCACAAAATTGTTTTTCATATAAACATAAACATCTAGAGCAGTACTTTCAACTAAGTGAAACACAGTGGTTTCTCCAGACCCAATGCTCAGCACATTTTCTATGATTCCCTCATCTGACACAATCAGGTCAGTTCATACAAATCTCTACTGATGATTAAAGTGGATTTGTTTAAAATAGAAGACTTTTGTATATGTGCAGAGCAGTGGGCTTCCAGGAATACTTTTGAAAACCACTGATCTAGGGGACAGTTAACGTTACACCCATTGTTCTAGATGCAAATATTTCCGGAATGATGAGCCAAAAATCCTCACAGACACTTGAGAACATAAGACAAAAAAGCCCATCAGTTTAGTTGTAATCGCTGGACTCGTACATGGTTAATGCTGGCTGGCTGTTGGTCGGCATGTTTTCTAAGATATGTAATTATCCTAATAGACCCTTATAAGAATCTGAAAGCAGATGTTATGTGCAAAATAGTAGGTGAGACAAATATTTATGTGTCGTATACATATGCTATAGTCATCGTTCTTTGTTCTTAGGTTATTGCGCCACCTAGTGGACAATCTCTGCTATTTTTTGCATGTGAACTCAGTCTAGGTCTATACATATGTGTACCAAGTTTCGTGTTGATATCTCATTCCTATCATAAATGATAGCCATTTAAGTATTTGTGGCACCGCCTCTTCGTACTTTTGACCGTGGTGTTGCGACGACGAGTGCAAAGTTCAACTTTTTTTTGATAATTATTTATATTCAATGTCTAAGGAATATTCCAGCACTGGATTGGTTCAGATTGGTCAAAAAACCTAGGACTAGTTTGCAAAAGTAGGTTTAAAAGAAAATTATGAATATCTAACAAACGATTTTACTGAGACAGTTGCTTCTTGAGGGAAAGTTGTTCATTGTAAGTACCTCTATTAAATGATATGAGGATCTTGTGGATATCTAAAACACTACATAATACACAATAATTTAAACACTAAAAAAACGTGATAGCGCCCCCCGGAGGCCGAATTTTTTCTTACTCTGCACAGACCTTCATGGCCAAGAGACAAACAGGCCCACCGCGTTTCGTTTCGATCGGCCTTCGTTAACCCTGTCTAATAGCTGCTTTTTCTTGATTGGCCGATGGCGGCTATGTTTCTTGAGCCATGCAAAATTCCTTTTAGACATTAATAGTACCCTAGACCAAGAGCAACCGTGCCAAATTTCAAGTTGATCGGTCCCACACTTTTGTAGCTACAGCCCTTCAAAGGTTGAGGTGGTGTTATAACGCCAACTAGTGGTCAAGCGGCGCAATTATTTGAACGTGAGCCCAGAATAGTCCCCTGTATATATACACCAAATTTGGTGTCGATACCTCTGTCTAATCCCAAGTTATAGCCATTTAAGACCTAGAGGCTCCGCCCATAGGGGGCGTTTGGGCGTGGCTTTACGACGGTGAGTCGAAAGTTCAACTTTTTTTTGATAACTTTTGATATTCACGCTCCAAGGAATATTACAGCACTGGAATGGTTCCGATCGGTCGAAAAACCTAGGACTAGTTCGTTTTTATTTTTTTCGACAAAATCGAAAATAGCGAAAAAAAATTCTAGGCGCAAATAAAATCGGAGATATACGTTTTGTTCGTCTTGACGCAAGGATTCCAGTGATATAAGACACTTGACATTTGGACAAGATTTCTGGGAGTTATGAGCATAAACGTGATTTCCGTCGTTATAGCGCCACCTATAGGCCAATCGGGTTGATACTCTGTCAACCTCTCCCCAAATTGGGTCCTACCATTTGGCCAAGTTTCAAGTCTCTAGGCCTTACGGTTTGGTCTGCACGTTCCGTTTTACGGCAGAATAATAATAATAAAAATCTTAACAATTACAATAGGGTTTCAGCGCTTCGCGCTTGAACCCCTAAATATAGCTGCAAGCAGCAATTGCCGGGTTTCGAGCTTTAAGGCAACGTCAAAAACCTCACACGTCGCTTACCAGGCGGAGCAGTTACACCAGAACACAGCCACAATGAATGATAGACCACCTCGCTCCAGAAAAATGAAAGAGATGGTCAAAAAAAGATCATACAGACTATGTATGCTTACACACAGGTGCACCTACAAGACAAACATGTGATGTCCTTAATGTGACGTTATGAGGATAATTTGTTAACTAGAATTAGTTTTTCAGATTTATAATGTAACATACAATTCAGAAATGGCCGTGTTTAGTTGAACTACAAGGCCATTGAGTCGTGGTATGGTGCAAACAGACTGCACACGTGTACATAAGACAGAAACACAGCAGCGCAGCAGACCGCAAGGACCTACAGTGAACAGTAACCCCAGGACTAAGCATAAGGCAAAACTGGGCATGTTTGGTATCGTTGGACTCTACAACAATTCAGGACTCCTGTGAAAAAAGTCCCATAAAAATATGGTGACTGCAGCCAAAGTTGTAGGCGTGTAAAATATGCTTCCGAAACTGAAGGCTCCCTCAGGTCCTGACTGCCATCAGAATTACCAAGTACCATGTCATTATGCATACGTTTGGTGAAGATACAACCTTAAATACATTAGTTATCAGCAAAAAAAACGGCTCTCATTCAGTGAAATCTCTCCATATAACCATTTATGTGTAAAAAACGACAAATTTTGAGGTAATTTTTCGTTTTTTGCAATTTTCGGCCATTTCTATTGGAAATTTTAACATAACGCCAATAGACTTTTTTGTTCAGAAGGTAATGCAATGTTCTTCCTATGGTCGTTTCGAGTCGATCGGAATAACCCTCGCGGAGTTATTCGCGTGTGTTTTTTAAGCGCTATTTTCCTGTGCAGAACTAACTGTAAGGCGAAATCTGGCATGCTTGGTATCGTAGGACTCGGAAACAATTCAGGATGCTAAAAAACTAACTCCCATGAAAATCTCTTGACCACAGATAAAGTTATAGGCGTGAAAGTTGCAACCATTGCATAATCACAGTATTTAGTGCTATTTTCCCCGTTATAGCGCCATCTAGTGTCCAATCGGGGAGCTTTTTATATCACGACCTTAGACCGATGGCCTACACATATGATTCAAGCCCCATGATGATATCTCAAACGCCTCTCGAGTTATGGCCGTTTAAATGTTTTAAGCTCCGCCCAGTTCGGTTTTTGGCCACTCCTTGCGTGTTTGAATACAAATTTCAACTTTTTTTCGATAATTATTCATATTCCCACTCCACAGAATCAATCAGCTTTCGTTAGGTTCAGATCGGATGAGAAACCTAGGACTAGTTCGCAAAAGTAGGTTTGAACGTTATCGCCAATAACTAACGAACCGTTTGATTGACAGCAACGCTTCAAGAGGCAAAGTTTTTCGTCATGAACCGATCTATCATATGATGTCATGTTTGTGTGTGTATGTCAAACGTCACGTGATACAGGCACCGAAATACGGTATTACGCCCCCTAGTGGCCAAATGACACCATAATTCTTACAGACCTTCTGGAGCAGTACACGAACAAGCACAGTGAATGTCGTTCCGATCGACCTTCGTTAACCCTGTCAAATCAGCCCTCACACTTCATTGGCCGATGACGGCCATGTTTTAGCAGATACGCCAATGTCCTTCTAGACCCTCATGGTACATTGCACAAAGACACACCATACCAAATATGAAGTGTATCGGGCTTACGGTTGTGTAGTGATAGCCATTTTCGACCCTCAAGCTTATTATAGCGCCACCTAGTGGCCAAAATCCGCGTATTTTTTCCTGTGACCCCGGAGTGAGCTGATACACATGTGTACCAAACCGCGTTAAGATATCTCTAACAGTTCACGAGTTATAGCCATTTTCCTGGAGATAGTCTACTTCCGGTATTGAATTTTGGCGCCCCTTAGTGACACTGAAGCGAAATTACACATTCTGTTCGATAATTATTTACCTACTCACTCCACAGATTTCTCCTGCGTTGGAACGATTCCGATCGGGCGAAAAACCTAGGACTAGTTCAGTTTGGCTTGAAATGCATATTATGCAAATTAGCGAAAAAAATTGCATACCGGAAATGAAATCGGAGATATACATTTTTTAAATTTGGAGCCAGGGATTACAATGATACCAAACACTTGAGTGTAGGATGTCCGGTTTAGGAGTTATGAGCCCCAACGCGTCGGGCATTGCTATAGCGCCACCTATGGGCCGATTTGGCTGATTCACTGTATCTGAGTAGCCTGCTAATATACAACCAGTTGACCAAGTGGCAAGTTTCTACGACTTACGGTTTGTGCTGGGCGACGCGTTTTATGGCGGAAAAATAATAATAATAATAATAATAATAATAATAATAAAACAGACAAATACAATAGGTTTTCAGCACTTCGTGCTCGAAACCCTAATTAAAGCTGCAAGCAGCGTTTACCGGGTTTCGAGCATTAAAGCACATACAACATGTCAGATGTCGTCGACCAGGCTGATACACCACATCGCATCCAGAAAAACGTAAGAGATGGTCAGAAACGGTTCAGACAGACTATGTAGCTTACAGGTGCACCTATAGGACAAACATGTCACATCCTTAATGTTAAGTCATTCTGATAATTTGTTAACGAGAATTAGTTTTTCAGATTTATACCGTAAAATACAATTCAGAAATGGCCGTGTTTAGTTGAATTACAAGGCCATTGAGTCGGGTTCAAGCGATTTGGGACCTTAAGACCTTTCAGGGCATGCCTGTGTAGTTTTGCTGAATTGTACAAAATAAATTATAAAAAATAAGCTACCTCACACACCTGTTCAAAGTCATCAGCAAAAAAGGTGCTATCATTCAGTGAAATGTCTCCCTCTCTTCTCACGAAGCATTGACAAATAGAACACTGAAGGAAATGTTTGTGGTGCTTACAGTGGCAAAACTTGGGTCACAAAAATGTTAAAATAGTGTAAAAAAGTCAAACGAGCCGAACCCCATATCTCTACGATGTTCTGATACAAAGATACAGCTCTTGCTAAATGGTTGCTAGGGTATTCTGATTGGTTGCTAGGGAGTGAATTGCAATCCACCAATGATTATACTCAAAGTCATGAAAGGCATAATCCACGATGACTCATGATTTTAGATATAAGGTTGCAGTATTTTTAAGTCAAAATAACAAATAACCACTAGGTGGCGCTATGAAAAACTTGTGCATGCAACGTCATGAATGTGTTACATCTAGCTAGTATCATGGCTATACACTTAAGTTTAGTGAAAAAAACTGTTGTATGACCATTGTGCTAGCTCAACGTCAAAGGTTTTGTTCAATTATGAGGCCAACTAGTGGTGCAGGCATACCATTTTTTTTGTATTGCCTCAGACTCTGCTCAGACATCAGCGTATCAAATCTGGTAAAAAAAATATCATTTCGTTGCGGAGTTATAACCATTTATGTGTAAAAAACACAAAATTTGGAGTAAATTTTTCGTTTTTTGCAATTTTCGGCCATTTCTGATGGAAATTTTAACATAATGCCAATAGAACTTTTTGTTCAGAAGGTAATACAATATTCTTCCTATGGTCGTTTCGAGTCGATCGGAGGAACCCTCGCGGAGTTATTCGCGCATGTTTTTTAAGCGCTATTTTCCTGTGCAGAACCAACCGTAAAGCAAAACCTGGCATGCTTGGTATCATTGGACTCGGCAACAATTCAGGACTCCAAGGAAAAACGTCGCATGAAAATACGTTAAACTCAGCCGAAGTTATAAGCATTATTCGATTCGTATGACCACTAGGTGGCGCTGTGACGAAACGATGCATGAAACCTCAGGCCATGACTCTCATCACAAGTACCAAGTGTCGTGTTGATACTTCATTCCTGTCCCCAGTTATAGCCAATAATGTTCTAGTGCCTGCCCACAATTCAGACGTGTGGGCGTGGCATGTTGACCGTGAGTCGAAAGTTCAACTTTTTTTTGATAATTATTGATATTCAAACTCCAAGGAACATTTTAGCACTGGAATGATTCCGATCGGGCGAAAAACCTAGGACTAGTTCGTTTTTATTGTTTTCGACAAAATCGAAAATAGCGGAAAATTTTTCATGACGGAAATGAAAACGGAGATATACATTTTTTAAGTTTGGAGCCAGGGATTACAATGATATCAAACACTTGAGTGTATGATGGCCGGTTTAGGAGTTATGAGCCCAAACGCGTCGGGCATTGCTATAGCGCCACCTATGGGCCGATTTGGCTGGTTCACTGTATCTGAGTAGCCTGCTAATATACAACCAGTTGACCAAGTGGCAAGTTTCTACGACTTACGGTTTGTGCTGGGCGACGCGTTTTATGGCGGAAAAATAATAATAATAATAATAATAATAATAATAATAAAACAGACAAATACAATAGGTTTTCAGCACTTCGTGCTCGAAACCCTAATTAAAGCTGCAAGCAGCATTTACCGGGTTTCGAGCATTAAGGCACGTCAAAGACGTCACACGTCGTCGATTAGGCTGATCCAGCATCACACAAAAACGAAAGAGATGGTCAGAAACGGTTCATACAGACTATGTATGCTTAAACACACGTGCACCTATAGGACTATTTTGGTTTTTCACAATGTTCGGCCATTTCTGATGGAAATTTTAATATAACGCCAATATACTTTTTTGTTCAGAAGCTATTGCATTGTTCTTCCTATGGTGTTTTCGAATCGATAGGAGTTACGGTTACGAAGCTATTAGTGATTGTTTTTTATGTGGGAAAACGTAGTTCTGATCGAACCGTAATTCGAAACCTGGCATGCTTGGTATCGTAGGATTCGAAAACAGTTCAGGATCATACAAAAGCAACTCCCATGAAAATTCGTTGATCACAGATAGAGTTATAGGCTTATAAAGTGTAACCGTTGGATAATCACAGTATTTAATGCCATCTTTCCCGGTATAGCGCCACCTATTGTCCGATCAGCAAGCTTTTTATATCACGACCTTAGACCGATGGCCTACACATATGATTCAAGCCCCATGATGATATCTCAAACGCCTCTCGAGTTATGGCCGTTTAAATGTTTTAAGCTCCGCCCAGTTCGGTTTTTGACCACTCCCTGCGTGTTTGAATACAAATTTCAACTTTTTTTCGATAATTATTCATATTCCCACTCCACAGAATCAATCAGCTTTCGTTAGGTTCAAATCGGATGAAAAACCTAGGACTAGTTCGCAAAAGTAGGTTTGAACGTTATCGCCAATAACTAACGAACCGTTTGATTGACAGCAACGCTTCAAGAGGCAAAGTTTTTCGTCATGAACCGATCTATCATATGATGTCATGTGTATGTATGTATGTCAAACGTCACGTGATACAGGCACCGAAATACGGTATTTCGCCCCCTAGTGGCCAAATGACACCATAATTCTTACAGACCTTATGGAGCAGTACACGAACAAGCACAGTGAGTGTCGTTCCGATCGACCTTCGTTAACCCTGTCAAATCAGCCCTCACACTTCATTGGCCGATGACGGCCATGTTTTTGCAGATACGCCAATGTCCTTCTAGACCCTCATGGTACATTGCACAAAGACACATCATACCAAATATGAAGTGTATCGGGCTTACGGTTGTGTAGTGATAGCCATTTTCGACCCTCAAGCTTATTATAGCGCCACCTAGTGGCCAAAATCCGCGTATTTTTTCCTGTGACCCCGGAGTGAGCTGATACACACGTGTACCAAACCGCGTTAAGATATCTCTAACCGTTCACGAGTTATAGCCATTTTCCTGGAGATAGTCTACTTCCGGTATTGAATTTTGGCGCCCCTTAGTGACACTGAAGCGAAATTACACATTCTGTTCGATAATTATTCACCTACTCACTCCACAGATTTCTCCTGCGTTGGAACGATTCCGATCGGGCGAAAAACCTAGGACTAGTTCAGTTTGGCTTGAAATGCATATTATGCAAATTAGCGAAAAAATTTGCATACCGGAAATGAAATCTGAGATATACATTTTTTAAGTTTGGAGCCAGGGATTACAATGATACCAAACACTTGAGTGTAGGATGTCCGGTTTAGGAGTTATGAGCCCCAACGCGTGGGGCATTGCTATAGCGCCACCTATGGGCCGATTTGGCTGATTCACTGTATCTGAGTAGCCTGCTAATATACAACCAGTTGACCAAGTGGCAAGTTTCTACGACTTACGGTTTGTGCTGGGCGACGCGTTTTATGGCGGAAAAATAATAATAATAATAATAATAATAATAATAATAATAATAATAATAAAACAGACAAATACAATAGGTTTTCAGCACTTCGTGCTCGAAACCCTAAATATAGCTGCAAGCAGCAATTGCCGGGTTTCGAGCTTTAAGGCAACGTCAAAAACCTCACACGTCGCTTACCAGGCGGAGCAGTTACACCAGAACACAGCCACAATGAATGATAGACCACCTCGCTCCAGAAAAATGAAAGAGATGGTCAAAAAAAAGATCATACAGACTATGTATGCTTACACACAGGTGCACCTACAAGACAAACATGTGATGTCCTTAATGTGACGTTATGAGGATAATTTGTTAACTAGAATTAGTTTTTCAGATTTATAATGTAACATACAATTCAGAAATGGCCGTGTTTAGTTGAACTACAAGGCCATTGAGTCTTGGTATGGTGCAATGGTGCAAACAGACTGCACACGTGTACATAAGACAGAAACACAGCAGCGCAGCAGACCGCAAGGACCTACAGTGAACAGTAACCCCAGGACTAAGCATAAGGCAAAACTGGGCATGTTTGGTATCGTTGGACTCTACAACAATTCAGGACTCCTGTGAAAAAAGTCCCATAAAAATATGGTGACTGCAGCCAAAGTTGTAGGCGTGTAAAATATGCTTCCGAAACTGAAGGCTCCCTCAGGTCCTGACTGCCATCAGAATTACCAAGTACCATGTCATTATGCATACGTTTGGTGAAGATACAACCTTAAATACATTAGTTATCAGCAAAAAAACGGCTCTCATTCAGTGAAATCTCTCCATATAACCATTTATGTGTAAAAAACGACAAATTTTGAGGTAATTTTTCGTTTTTTGCAATTTTCGGCCATTTCTATTGGAAATTTTAACATAACGCCAATAGACTTTTTTGTTCAGAAGGTAATGCAATGTTCTTCCTATGGTCGTTTCGAGTCGATCGGAATAACCCTCGCGGAGTTATTCGCGTGTGTTTTTTAAGCGCTATTTTCCTGTGCAGAACTAACTGTAAGGCGAAATCTGGCATGCTTGGTATCGTAGGACTCGTAAACAATTCAGGATGCTAAAAAACTAACTCCCATGAAAATCTCTTGACCACAGATAAAGTTATAGGCGTGAAAGTTGCAACCATTGCATAATCACAGTATTTAGTGCTATTTTCCCCGTTATAGTGCCATCTAGTGTCCAATCGGGGAGCTTTTTATATCACGACCTTAGACCGATGGCCTACACATATGATTCAAGCCCCATGATGATATCTCAAACGCCTCTCGAGTTATGGCCGTTTAAATGTTTTAAGCTCCGCCCAGTTCGGTTTTTGGCCACTCCTTGCGTGTTTGAATACAAATTTCAACTTTTTTTCGATAATTATTCATATTCCCACTCCACAGAATCAATCAGCTTTCGTTAGGTTCAGATCGGATGAAAAACCTAGGACTAGTTCGCAAAAGTAGGTTTGAACGTTATCGCCAATAACTAACGAACCGTTTGATTGACAGCAACGCTTCAAGAGGCAAAGTTTTTCGTCATGAACCGATCTATCATATGATGTCATGTTTGTGTGTGTATGTCAAACGTCACGTGATACAGGCACCGAAATACGGTATTACGCCCCCTAGTGGCCAAATGACACCATAATTCTTACAGACCTTCTGGAGCAGTACACGAACAAGCACAGTGAATGTCGTTCCGATCGACCTTCGTTAACCCTGTCAAATCAGCCCTCACACTTCATTGGCCGATGACGGCCATGTTTTAGCAGATACGCCAATGTCCTTCTAGACCCTCATGGTACATTGCACAAAGACACACCATACCAAATATGAAGTGTATCGGGCTTACGGTTGTGTAGTGATAGCCATTTTCGACCTCAAGCTTATTATAGCGCCACCTAGTGGCCAAAATCCGCGTATTTTTTCATGTGACCCGGGAGTGAGCTGATACACATGTGTACCAAACCGCGTTAAGATATCTCTAACCGTTCACGAGTTATAGCCATTTTCCTGGAGATAGTCTACTTCCGGGATTGAATTTAGGCGCCCCTTAGTGACACTGAAGCGAAATTACACATTCTGTTCGATAATTATTCACCTACTCACTCCACAGATTTCTCCTGCATTGGAACGATTCCGATCGGGCGAAAAACCTAGGACTAGTTCAGTTTGGCTTGAAATGCATATTATGCAAATTAGCGAAAAAATTTGCATACCGGAAATGAAATCGGAGATATACATTTTTTAAGTTTGGAGCCAGGGATTACAATGATACCAAACACTTGAGTGTAGGATGTCCGGTTTAGGAGTTATGAGCCCCAACGCGTCGGGCATTGCTATAGCGCCACCTATGGGCCGATTTGGCTGATTCACTGTATCTGAGTAGCCTGCTAATATACAACCAGTTGACCAAGTGGCAAGTTTCTACGACTTACGGTTTGTGCTGGGCGACGCGTTTTATGGCGGAAAAATAATAATAATAATAATAATAATAATAATAATTAAAGCTGCAAGCAGCGTTTACCGGGTTTCGAGCATTAAAGCACATACAACATGTCAGATGTCGTCGACCAGGCTGATACACCACATCGCATCCAGAAAAACGTAAGAGATGGTCAGAAACGGTTCAGACAGACTATGTAGCTTACACACAGGTGCACCTATAGGACAAACATGTCACATCCTTAATGTTAAGTCATTCTGATAATTTGTTAACGAGAATTAGTTTTTCAGATTTATACCGTAAAATACAATTCAGAAATGGCCGTGTTTAGTTGAATTACAAGGCCATTGAGTCGGGTTCAAGCGATTTGGGACCTTAAGACCTTTCAGGGCATGCCTGTGTAGTTTTGCTGAATTGTACAAAATAAATTATAAAAAATAAGCTACCTCACACACCTGTTCAAAGTCATCAGCAAAAAAGGTGCTATCATTCAGTGAAATGTCTCCCTCTCTTCTCACGAAGCATTGACAAATAGAACACTGAAGGAAATGTTTGTGGTGCTTACAGTGGCAAAACTTGGGTCACAAAATGTTAAAATAGTGTAAAAAAGTCAAACGAGCCGAACCCCATATCTCTACGATGTTCTGATACAAAGATACAGCTCTTGCTAAATGGTTGCTAGGGTATTCTGATTGGTTGGGAGTGAATTGCAATCCACCAATGATTATACTCAAAGCCATGAAAGGCATAATCCACGATGACTCATGATTTTAGATATAAGGTTGCAGTATTTTTAAGTCAAAATAACAAATAACCACTAGGTGGCGCTATGAAAAACTTGTGCATGCAACGTCATGAATGTGTTACATCTAGCTAGTATCATGGCTATACACTTAAGTTTAGTGAAAAAAACTGTTGTATGACCATTGTGCTAGCTCAACGTCAAAGGTTTTGTTCAATTATGAGGCCAACTAGTGGTGCAGGCATACCATTTTTTTTGTATTGCCTCAGACTCTGCTCAGACATCAGCGTATCAAATCTGGTAAAAAAATATCATTTCGTTGCGGAGTTATAACCATTTATGTGTAAAAAACACAAAATTTGGAGTACATTTTTCGTTTTTTGCAATTTTCGGCCATTTCTGATGGAAATTTTAACATAATGCCAATAGACTTTTTTGTTCAGAAGGTAATACAATATTCTTCCTATGGTTGTTTCGAGTTGATCGGATGAACCCTCGCGGAGTTATTCGCGCATGTTTTTTAAGCGCTATTTTCCTGTGCAGAACCAACCGTAAAGCAAAACCTGGCATGCTTGGTATCATTGGACTCGGCAACAATTCAGGACTCCAAGGAAAAACGTCGCATGAAAATACGTTAATCTCAGCCTAAGTTATAAGCATTATTCGATTCGTATGACCACTAGGTGGCGCTGTGACGAAACGATGCATGAAACCTCAGGCCATGACTCTCATCACAAGTACCAAGTGTCGTGTTGATACTTCATTCCTGTCCCCAGTTATAGCCAATAATGTTCTAGTGCCTGCCCACAATTCAGACGTGTGGGCGTGGCATGTTGACCGTGAGTCGAAAGTTCAACTTTTTTTTGATAATTATTGATATTCAAACTCCAAGGAACATTTTAGCACTGGAATGATTCCGATCGGGCGAAAAACCTAGGACTAGTTCGTTTTTATTTTTTTCGACAAAATCGAAAATAGAGTAAAATTTTTCATGACGGAAATGAAAACGGAGATATACATTTTTTAAGTTTGGAGCCAGGGATTACAATGATATCAAACACTTGAGTGTATGATGGCCGGTTTAGGAGTTATGAGCCCAAACGCGTCGGGCATTGCTATAGCGCCACCTATGGGCCGATTTGGCTGGTTCACTGTATCTGAGTAGCCTGCTAATATACAACCAGTTGACTAAGTGGCAAGTTTCTACGACTTACAGTTTGTGCTGGGCGACGCGTTTTATGGCGGAAAAATAATAATAATAATAATAATAATAATAATAATAATAATAAAACAGACAAATACAATAGGTTTTCAGCACTTCGTGCTCGAAACCCTAATAATAATAAAACAGACAAATACAATAGGTTTTCAGCACTTCGTGCTCGAAACCCTAATTAAAGCTGCAAGCAGCGTTTACCGGGTTTCGAGCATTAAAGCACATACAACATGTCAGATGTCGTCGACCAGGCTGATACACCACATCGCATCCAGAAAAACGTAAGAGATGGTCAGAAACGGTTCAGACAGACTATGTAGCTTACACACAGGTGCACCTATAGGACAAACATGTCACATCCTTGTAACGATAGAAACACGCTGGAAGCAGATGCAGGAAAATAACACAGGTTTATTTATATGATGTAGACACACACAGGGAGTTAAGTAAACACAATGTCCAGATGATGGTAATGGTGCTCGAAGGACTACGGTGGTAAAGCGGGTGATGGTGGTTGTGATGGTCGTTGGTGGTGTAGGTCTGAAGTGGGAAAATAATCCTGAAACATAGACCGGAACATCCAACACGAAGACGACACGAAACAATTCACACGCGCTGTACAAACAATCCAGGAAGACACGGAGGCCAAACAAAGAGTGCGGATCTGACGAGGAACAGAGAGCAGAGTGAGTTTATATGGAGAGTCTGTAATGATGAGCAGCTGGAGTGAGACAATCAACACAGGTGAAGGGAATCGGGATAACGAGCACATGACATCACAGGTGAGTAAACACCATACACGAGACACAGAGAGAGCAGTGTATTTACCCACCGTGACAGTACCCCCTCCCCTAGGACGTCACCTGACGTTCCTAGCCTGCTGTACCTGTTGATGGTAATCATCAATAAGGGAGTGATCCAGTATGTCCCGAGCAGGAACCCAACTTCTCTCCTCCGGACCGTAACCTTCCCAGTCCACCAAGTACTGAAATCCGCGTCCCCTCCGCCTAGAGTCCAGAATACGATTCACCGAATAGGTGGGTTCCCCTGCTACGAGACGAGGCGGGGGGGGAACCGGGACTGGCGGGTTAAGTCGTGAACGAAAAACTGGTTTAATTTTAGAAATGTGAAACGCAGGATGAATTCTCCTGTACGCAGGAGGGAGGTTAAGGCGAACTGTTACCGGGTTAATAATTTTGGCAACAGCGAATGGGCCAATAAATTTGGGAGCAAGTTTGTTCGAGACGGAACGCATCGGAATGTTCTGAGTAGAAAGCCACACTTTTTGACTGACGACGTATACGGGAGGCTTAGACCGGTGGCGATCGGCTTTAGCCTTGGTGCGCGCCCCCACCCGGAGTAGAGCTTCCCGAGCTCTAGTCCAGGTGCGGTGACACCTCTGGACATAGGCGTGAGCGGAGGGAACCGCAATCTCGGATTCCATACTGGGAAAATTAGGTGGCTGGTAACCTAGACTACATTCAAACGGAGATAGGCCCGTAGATGACACTGGCAACGAATTGTGTGCGTACTCCACCATAGAGAGATGTTGGCTCCAGGACGAAGGATTCTTGGAGGCCAAACATCGTAAC